>NC_034412.1:55502344-55762198 GCF_002078875.1 Numida meleagris
AACTTTTCATTTGTGTGCACAGGGCATTCCTAGCAAGTTAACACCTTGTATGTGTTCCCATTCAGCACTTCGCAAGGTTCAGCAGTGTTTTCTGCAGCTGATAACTGAAGATTTTTCCTTCAGACTTCCATGTTTTAAATCCTGAAACTACTGTGCAGTCAGAAAAAACACACCCATATATACTAATGTTGCACTGCGATATTGTTCATAGTAGGGCTTTAGACGGAATTCTGTAGGGGAACTTTTAAAATGTGTGTTTTGCAATCTTACTGTCTGTACAGGGCAAACGCTTCAGTTACTGATGCCTGATGCTGATAAGGTTGAATTTGTGCGCAGAGTGCAGTTCAAAGGAAAACATCCCTGCGAGAAGGGAAAATCTGTAGCTCCTGTTTTGTACTCTACCACTTATCAGAGAGGGCGCCTCGCTCACGTACAGACGTGTTCTTTCAGCAGTGGTGGAGAAGCAGCTTGTGTTTCTGTCCGAAGGATTTTTAGCTATACTGCCACCTTGAAGATCTGCAATAAATAACAAGCTGGAAGGTGCTCTGGGCAAGGTTGTGAATGAAAAATGCTGTGTGTAAGCATAAAGAGAACTTCTGTATTTATTTTTCTGCCAATAAAGTCTGCAAGCCTCTGTTTTCAGGTAGCACTTCTTAGAATTGGGGGGTTTGTCCTGCAAGAGAGAGGCAACAGTATTGGCAAGATTGAGCAAGGATCGCCTGGATGAAGGGAAGGTGGGTTGTGAAAGTGCTTATTCCTGGTGGGTATAGAAAGTGATGATCCCGTGTGTCGATGTGCCAGTCTGTTAGTGTGGATTTGCTAGTCTTTTGACTGTTATTAGACTGGTGTATTGAGAAACATATGTCCCTGTCAACAAAACAGTGAAAGCCTGGGTTCCTTCTTGCGGGTTTTGAGCACCGGCGGACTTTGGACCATGTTTGCAGACTTTTGGCACCAGTGCTGTGGCATCAGGCATTACCTCTGTCACACTGGTTAAAGTGACTAGCAACCTCGTCACTCTTCAGCAACCTACTTTTCACATGTTTTTTTTGTGTGTTAGGTTTAGAATTTGGACTCCTGCTTTGAGGAAATTAAAAACTTCTTGATAACCACTATCGGGTTTTCTTGTTCCAAATCAATTAGCTGCTTCTGGCGTCAGATCCATTTGGGAGGCTCAAAAGCAGTGCTCTTTGAAAACCCAGTAATAGCAGTTAATACTGGTAAAGGAGTGCATTTCTGTGGGTAGCCTGATGTCACTGTGCTGCGTCTGGGGGAAGGAAAGCTGCTCTTTTGTGCTTTTTGTGAGCTAATGGAGATGGGAGGTAGAAGTATTTCTCTTACATACCTTTAACTGTATGGCTTGAGATGAAAATAGAGCAATAATGTAATTATCAGTGATGTGGTGAAAGCCTATTTGAATGCAAGCTGTCCATTGTGTCAGGCTGCTCCTTGGTGACCTCTGAGCCAGGAAGATGTGTGGTATTATCTGTCCTATTATTTTTCAATTGCATGGTTACATTAAGAGAGAAGGAAGGAGAAATAGCTTTTAATTACTTTCTTGTCATTATTAGGTTTTCACAGAGGTAACTTTTGAAGTTGTGATCAGAGGAGCGAATGGCCGTTTGCCTAAATTTTGTGGGACTAATAGAAACGTAAGAAATACAGATCTCTGTTTTTGGCTTTCAGTTGTGTTTGGTTGGGAGTTGCAGATTTCTGCCCTAATTACAGCCATGTAAATGGGGAGCAGGACTTACAGTACATGACAGTCAGTTGTGAACCGTACCGTTTGAGTATGACTGATCTTTGTGGGGACATCGGAGGAAAACATAGCCTTATTTTCAATGGCTTTTCTCACCAGGAAGATTAGAATAGACAATTTGACATTGCCAAAATCAGAATTCTTTTGATTTCATCTCAAATGAACTTTCAACATCTGAATTCCAGAAGTATAAGCTGTTAGGAGAGGTAGTGCTTCTTGAGAAGTAAGAGGAAGATTAAAGGGGGAAAATATTTATATCTAATACATATAAAGTGTACAAGAAACAGAATCAGTTAACATAAGGGAGAAGAGCCTTCCAAGCCACACCATTTCAAATCCTAACTTTATTCTACAACTACACTCTTAGGGAGCCGGGGTCATACTTCTATTTTACAATATACGCTTGCTAAATATTTATTCAACCTGATTTGAAGCAAGTCTTAATTTTCTTTAAATAAGCACTCATCCATTTTTCTGACATCTTGAAGCGAGTCTTGAAAATTTGAACTTGATATAGGTGCTGTTTAGATTGCTTCTTTTAAGACTGAGGATTACTGAAAGAACTTTATTCCCCTCTTAATTACGGAGTGTCTTTCTTAGTGGTGTGTGAAACTTCAAGGTTAGAATATTTCCACCTTCAGCTTTTTAATGCTTCTGCTTTATTTTAATCACTGCAGTCTTTAATTTCACCTCTTAACCTTGAACAAAAGGTTGCATTTAACTGCTTTTATTGTACCTGTGGCTATATAACACTTCAGATGCATCGTCAACCCTTATACGTAAGCGTAAAGATTTTTTTATCAAGGTTGCTAGATGTAATAAGACTTTGTTTAGATTTGAGGTTGGGAAATAGTTGCTCAATAGCTCAAGGAAGACTAGCATTTGAACATACTAAACCTGCTTTACTGCATCAGAATTGAATGAAAGTGTATTTCACATGCAGGCTGTGTGTGGAAATTTCTCTTGGGTCTCATAGTTGGCAAATTTTGTGCTAATAAAGTGAATTTTAACCAAATTGTTAAACTTGAATATTCTGATATCATTTCCATGTATGACAGTTCCTGCTTTCAACAGAGAAACCGAACAGCTAAAGAACAGTAGCTCTGTTAAGTAGCCCAGTTTTTGTGTCTTTCAAGGCAGAAACAATAATAGTGATGAAGAAATAGATGGGTCCTTTGTTCTCCTCTGTCCCCAATGAAGCTTCGTTCCAAAGCCTTAATGGCACAACAATACCGTGCGCAGTGCTCTAAATTGTTCAACATCTCATGATCTATTAGGCCAGGCTTGTGAATAGCAGCCGAGCTGGAGTAGTGTCCTGGGTGCAGGGTCAGTGTGATGGTCTGCAGCAGCAGATGCCTTTGTAATGCTGCTGATACGATGCCTTGGAAGTCCACAGCCCCAGCGCAGTGGTGCTGATTTTTGTACCCTTCCTACCTTTTGGGGACTGTTGAGTTCTGTGGGGCTGTTCCCTTAGTTCCGCAAAGCGCTTTAGCACTGGTGACTTCTGCCCTTGGAGCAGTTGGGCTCATGGAACTTGAAGGCCATACAGAGCTGGAATGGAAGATGCCTGCTAACATCACCTTTATTCAGTACACAGACAAAATGCAGCCATCAGTTTCTTGTCGAACGAGGTTGGAAATGGGTTGACGATCAGCGCAAAGTATTCACTGCGTTTGGATTTGGACTTTAAGGGTGGTGCTCAAGTTTGTGTTTCAAGTTACAGAGTTCACCCGTAGGACTGTCAGATAGCATCACTGGTTTTGCTGAGAAAACATACTGACTAAACAGATGGTGTTAGCAGAGCATAAAGTTAAAATGCTTTCTGTTGCAGAGTAGGTTTGTCTCCAATATGTTACTGACACATACATCACCAAAATGTGCTTGGAAAGAAAAGTCTTTTCTTGCTTAAGATCCAGTACATGTTCTCAAGGAATGTGAGAGGTGTGAAGATTTTCCCGTAACTGCATAAATGCTTCTTAAGCAGGCTAAAGTAGCGTTTGGCTCTTTATGTACAGTATATAGTAGTTTGTGTATTGGGTGGCTACAGCTGGGGCCTTAGGAGAGGCAGCATAGCTCCCACAGCTTCTTCCTTCCCTGGCATAAAGACTTGGAGAATGCTTTCTGTGCCCTTCTTGGATAGTATCTTTTGTACTCAACTGTACCTAGAGAAACTGATTTTGACATCTGAGTAGGATGAATCTAAGCCCTGAATATGCTCTCTTGTCAGACAAAAGAAGAATTTTGGTTGAGATACTTGAGTCTTGTGCTTGTGGCTTCACTGGTGACCAGCGAAAAGGGAAGAGCCAGGTCTGCTGGTCTTTGTGCTACACCTTGAGCTTTCCTTCAGAGAAGTGCTCGGAAGTGAATGAAGCCTGAGAGCCTCCTTGCATGGAAAAAATGCAAGCGAGTCTGGGCTTGAGTGCCGGCTTGGGCCTGTGCTTCGCTAAAGACGTAGGCGAGCCCAGGCACCCTTCCTTCACCTCTGAGGGCACTGAGCTGCAGCCGTGATGCTCAAACTGCTCCCTTCCCTGTGCTATTCCTGTTGGCAGTACAGGTTAAAAGCATGTAACTATTCAGTGTAATACTTGAATAGTCCTCTCACTCTGTACCCATGGACAAAATAATGGAACAGCAGGAATTGCTGCAAAAGAGAAACTTCCGTATTTTTTGAAAGTTTTATTTGGATCATCCACCTCTTCTCTTTGCCAAAAATGCAAAGTATAATTTTGTGTGAAAGGGAATATGCTGCAAAGCAACTCCGTGGAAATCCCAGCTATATCTTAGTGTCAGAATCCTCTCCAGACGCTAAAACAATCTCCAGCTTTTAAAATAATTACTTTACATAAAGATCAAACTAGAGGAGCTCAGAGACAGTGCAATTCATTGAAGATTAGGTACGCAATTTATTAAAAAAAAAATTACAAAACCATCTTATGCTCATCATGCTCAAAATATATCTCCTAGTGAGTAACCTGAATGTCTTCTGAGCCTGCAGTGCAGAGAGTGCATAGCGGCTTCTCTGAGCAAGACATCTTTGTGGTACGTAGTCCTGGTACGGTGATGCCTTGACTTAAAATGGCTTTGCATTTTCACCTACTTACTCAGTAAAGGTACCCAGCCTTTTTGAGGAAGAGATCACTGCTGTTCTGGGTATGACCCGTAGTTTGAAGTTCTCAGAATTGTGCATGAAGTCGTGAACTGTGGTATCAGCCCAGCTTCTCTGGCTCTGTTCCCGGACCGATCGTTTCTCTTAAGAGGGCAATAAAAAATGCAAGATAATGGTGCAGATAACTGGGAATTAGTATTATAGTCTATTTTCCTTTTACCTTTAAACAGCCATATCCCAATTAGGTGCTGAGCATAAAGCAGTTCTTTGTTAACAACTGTCTCCAAGATGTAGGAAGACTAAAAGGCAGCTTTGCATCCCAACTCTTAAAATGAGCTGGAGTCAGGCGCAGTTGTACGTTCTTCTGAAATGAAGATTTCTAGCTAAAGATGACCACCAAGGTTTGTAGGCATGTACTTCTGTAAGTACAGGGACAAACCCAAACTGTTATGGAGAGCTTGTGCTGCATGGCTGCTGACCATGCAAGTGCTTTGTTGCCCTCTCAATCCTTGTCTCTCTTTGTGGCCCTACCTGATACTCTGATCTGCAGAACTGCTTTTTATCTTTTTTTTAAGTCGGTGATCTTTTTCTTAGCCCTACCATCTTAAAAAAAGAGTGTGAAAGTTGCTTTATCCCACTGTGCTTTTATATAAGTTACCAAAGCAAAATGACCATTTCAGGCCTGTTTTAGAGAGCTTTTTTTTTTTAACCCAGAGTTTGTTCACAAACAATGTTTGCCTTCAGTTTTTGTAGGTAGATGCATGTAGAAAAGAGGATGAAAGAAGAGTGGCTGATCAACATGAGCGCATAAGCCTGGTCCAGTTTGCTTGCAGATGAATTCTTGCCATGAATTCCTGGCTTGTTACCTTTGTAACTTGAGTCTCCCACGAACCGCTCACTAATTCTAATGCTGTGTGTAAAATCAACCTGCATGTTTTTTTGTAGGCTATATATAACTTGTAGTGTATTAGCATCAATTGTGGCTCTTTAAGTTTATGAAGTGGAAGAAGGAACTCTTATCTTGCAGAAGTCAGGAAGAGGAGGAAAGAGAATAAGGGAGCTGTATGATATTTTTTAAAAATATCAAACCTCATGGTAAACTCGTGGCTTCAAAGCCTTATTGAAAGGACCGAAATTGCTTGGGAACTGGGGAAATCTTTCCTTTCTGAAGAGGATGATTTAGGCTTGCCTGGGAAGTTTGTGCATATGGACTAGTAGTAACCCTGTCACGTTAGTGGAGTCAGAAGGAGTTGGCCTCTGATACGTAGTGAGAAGAGCTCATTCCCATGACAGACCTGCTAGAGTGGCTGTAAAAATGCTACAACAGCCTGCATAACGTGAACAGCCTTCCTTTGATAAAGGAAGATTCAAACGGTCTTAATTTTTTAGTTGCTGTCTTTCCAGGGGAAAATATTTTTTTCAATGTCCATTTCTAGAGTGGATGAGGATTTTCAGACCTTGCCTGAAAAAGAATATGTATGTTAGAGTTGCATTTTCTCTTCCCTTCCAGAAATCCTGTTCTGGACAAGCTTGTTGGTCACTACTCTGTTTATATGAAACTACGCAGGACCTCCTGCAACAGTGCTGCTTGTCAACATCACTGCTTTGAGCAGTCTTTTTCTGCAAGTGGCTCTTCTGTGGCAGTATTCACTAGAAAGAAGTTCGTAAGAAGTAGCCATGAACACTTTCTGGCAAGAAGCAACTTTTCTGCTCTGGGTCATTGTTTTAAGCTGACATGAGTAAGTCTATTTTGGGCTGCCCTTAAATGGATGTCATCTAGAGGACAGTCTTGTTAAAACTTGGTTGTTGCCTGCTCAGCAGTTCAGTTATGCTCTCTTGGCTGTGGTTGGAGGATACAGTAAATCCAGCTTTAGGGCACTTAGAACCAAATTAAGAATATTACTCTCCCATGAAGCAAACTCATTTTGCTGGTAAAGTGAGGTTACCATTTTTAAATGGATTGCCTTTATGCGGGATCATGTATTGTCTGCTTACACTGCTCTGCTTTTATGCTGTGTCATGTTCCTCCTATCCCAGTGGCAAAAGGCCTGTATCGCTTTGCTGACTAATGCAGCAAAAATGCAGTCATGCCCCTGCGTGGTCTGGGGCAAACTCTCTCTCGCTGATTGATAGTCTGCAGTTCCAAGATTAAAGACTGGTCTGGGTATGTTCTTGACTGGTTACCTTTCTTGGAAGTCAAGGTAGTAGATCGCTACGCAGATATCTCTATTCAGCACTCAATCAGCTAAGCATGTAAAAGGACAAGGAGCATTCCTTAACGTCAGTGGCTTGCTCACTCTTGTCCACTGTAGAGGTCTTTGAGAAGTGCACAAACATGTTGATGCTCCATGGCAGTTGCTTTTTCTCGTCATACTGGCAAAACCATACATGTACATGCCCCACTGATATCATGACGTGAAATGTAGAGTAGCCCAAAGATTTTGCTGCGTGTGTGTGTAAGACTGGTTAGCCGTATCCAGGGATCGAACACATTTAACTCTGTCTGCGCCTAACTCCTGAAGGCATGCTATGCTGCTTTTCTTGAACAGGAGTGCACATCTGATGTGGTGATGCAGAGAGGAGCCATCAGTTGCAGTCATGTTTCTGCTGAATGATTCCCATGGGTGTCATTCATCAAGGACCTGCAGCTTTTGGGTTCAGGGGCTTATGCTAGCAAAGTGAGTATTTGATAAATACTTGACGCTGTTGAAATACAGAATGGCTCCCTGGGTTCATGATGCTTTGGTTATATTTGGCTATGATTATTTATTTATTTTTCTTGGTTATTCTGGCTGAAGCTTAAATTGGTGGAAGTGAGGAAACTTTATTTCCGTTTCTTCCCAAACAACTCCAAAATAACTTGGTTTTGCTTTGCTTTCCTCTTCTCTCTAGAAACATTGTTTCTTCAGCAGATTTGTCCAGTATTTTACCTTCAAGTGGTAGAGGAAGAAAGGGCATTTAGTTTGAGGTTTGGCTGCTTGCGCTTCTGCCTGTCAGATCTGCATTAGTTTTGATCGACTTTTATGATGTCAGTATCTTATGCATTCACTGAGAATGATGTGAGTGTCATTTTTCAGGAGAGATTTTGTCTCGTCTTCCCTGGGGAAGTCTCTATAAACTCCTCTGGACAGACAGTTGTCACTCAAGTGAAGGTGAGATTGACTTGAAGTACTTTGGTCACTGAACACCACCCTATTTTTCTTTGCTTGTGTAATATTTTTGGAGAGTTTTTCTTTCCTCTGTCTGTGTTGTATGTACATTGACATTCAGATGTGGTGATTTTGCCTCATCTTACTTTTATGTGTGCTGTCACCACGCTCTTTTTGATGTGATCTGAAATGTTACCATATCCTTCACTTTTGAGCAACTGTTGTCTGATTTGTAGAAATCACTTATTCTTTCAGAGACTTTCATTCAGCGACCAGTTAAAGGTTACATGAGGATGCCAGTCATGAGCATAGTCCAAGAAGCTCCTGCTGCTGAATATGGTTCTATGCTGTTCAGTTGTGCCGCATGGCCTGTGTGTAAGGCTGGCTGTTGAAGGAGATTGCTGAAATCATCCATGTTCAAAATATCCTTTATGCTGGTTTATGTTTTTGAGACCAGCATATCATGAAAGCTCTTATCGCTTCAGCGTGCCGAGAATCAGAAATGCTGTGCCTGCACTATGTGAAGTGCTGAATGCGCATTAACTCTCTTGGCTGCTTCAGATGTGTCCAAAACATTTTATACAACCAGGCTTTCTGCCTGGTAGGGGCTGCCTCTGCCAGTCAAGCTTTGTGCTGGATCAGATGTTATCCATCCTCCTAGCAGCAGAAAGCTGGCATGTCTCAAGCCTGATGTTAGTGTTGGGACCTAAAGTTTTGTGATGCTTTGAGAGTGATTTAAGCACCTCAGAGGTGCTTGGGGAGATGATGGGGAAGGAAATGTGCGGCTCCAGGAGTTATGCATTTGAAAATACAAAGCTAGAGAAGCTCTAAACTGTAATTACAGAAGTGAAATTAAGATAGAAGGTGGTCAAACGCATTTTGTATTTGTGTGGGGTTTTTTTTTTTTTTTTTTTGCTGTGGAGAGGAGGCTTTCCTCCAGAATAGTCACATGGGAGGAGACCAGTGCTGTGGCTGCTTGCTGTGAAGCCACAACTGAAAGCACTTGATTGTTTTCCCTGGAGAAAACCTCATCTGGGTTAATGGTGCCACTTGGTGTGCTGCTCCACCCCACATTGTACACACTGCCTGTTCTTTTGCCGAATGGGAAATGGACATAAACCTAGGAACTCCCATTTCAGATAACAATTTATTTCAGAGGCAGCCTGGCAAGACTGAGAGACTTGCTTTAACATCCTTGTCTAGAGGTAGAAAGCCCTCTGTCAGATCTATGCTATTCATATTTTGCTGTATTCAGCAATGCTGGAAAAATTTCCCACAGTTGCTGTTTCCTTGTCTAGGTTTATATATCTGTGTCTATTTATATATAGGTGTATACAAATGCCCTGTCTAGTATGTGCTTTTAAAGTCTGAACCCATTTTAGACTTGAGTGCTGAGCTGATGTAAAATACATGCTAATGATGTTGCAGAGAGCTCTTAGTCCATCATACCTAGTCTTATGACATGATGCACTTCTTTAAAAGAGCTCTTACATCAGGCTTGAGCAAAGAGCAACTGCTCTGTAAAACAGGTTTGGTTTTCAATAGTCTCTGTTTCAGTTGAGGAGTACACGAACACGTTGTCATAAATCAGCCCACTGCAGCAGTTTTGTCTAAGGTTTACTGAGTCTTAAGTCATGCACTGAGTTATAAATGTAATGCATGCACTGCCTAATTTTCTTTAAGTGGGGCAAAAGTTTGCTGTGTGGCATCTTGGGATGTTAGTCTTCTTGCTTAGTCTTACCTTTAAGGGCTCTCCCACTTATGAACAACTACTAAGACTTTGAAACTCCTTTTTTTTTTTCCAAGCAAATGATACAAAACGGGTGAGGGAGTTAGGAACTTTCACTGGCCAAAAATGAACTTTGTTCATTAATATGGGCAACAGACAAGCAAAAATTAGGGTTAACCAATTAGACAAGTAAAACATAGTCAAGCAATTGTCTGTAAGGCAAAAATCTGTAACAAAACATTATCATGGTAAAAAATGGCAGAAAAACCCAGTCAGATCCTGCAGGCTGTCTTGGAGCAGTAGAGCTCCTATGTAGGCGCAATCTTGAATTCTTTTCAGAGGGTGTCGTTATCCTTTCCTGGCTCCTGCTGCATTAAATATAGTTAACGTACCTGGAAGATCTCCAGAACCAGTGCATCAACTGTCAGAGGCTCACCTGGTCTAGCTGGAGGGAGGGCTGTAGCTGAGGTGCTACCTCTGAAAGGACACAGTAGGATGAAAGGTAGTCTTCTTACTGCTTTTATCTCAAGTCACCAATCTGTGAGTTTCTTTAAGAAGAGGAAAAACGAGTGCAGAGGAGGGCGACCAAGATGATCAGAGGGCTGGAGCACCTCTCCTATGAGCAAAGGTTGAGGGAACTGGGCTTGTTTAGTTTGGAGAAGAGAAGGCTCCGGGGAGACCTCATTGTGGCCTTCCAATACTTGAAGGGAGCGTATAAACAGGAGGGGGATCGATTGTTTGTGAGGGTGGATAGCGATAGGACAAGGGGGAATGGTTTTAAGCTGAGACAGGGGAGATTTAGGTTAGATATTAGGAGGAAGTTTTTCACACAGAGGGTGGTGACGCACTGGAACAGGTTGCCCAGGGAGGTTGTGGATGCCCCATCCCTGGAGGCATTCAAGGCCAGACTGGACGTGGCTCTGGGCAGCCTGGTCTAGTGGTTGGCGACCCTGCACTTGGCAGGGGGGTTGAGACTCGATGATCTTTGAGGTCCTTTTCAACCCAGGCCATTCTATGATTCTATGAAATGAAAGCAAACAAGGAGCTGACTTGCTTAGTTTTTAGAGTTCTGTCATTTTATGGTGAGCAGTCTAAACATAATAAAACAATGGCTTCAGGTGCTACACCTACCTAGGATCCAGTGCTAATTCCTTACCCCACCCCCCCCTTTCTATTTCCCTGTATTTTGACGATGTTACTGTTTTGTTTGTGTGGACGAAAGTTCTTTTCACATTAAGGTTATGAGAGAACTGAAAAGAAAAAGCTTCCATTTCATATCATGTATCTCGTTCTATATCAATCCTGCCAGGACTTTTTTTGCTATGTCCTCCCAACCAACTGATGAGAAATACAGTGTAAGCTGACAGGGAAGATACTTGAACTGTGTAAGCCATTTGCAGCATAAAGGCAAATGGCTACCTGCGGCATGCGTCAACTGAAACCCTAACGGGGAGGTGATCCCTAAACAGTGAGTTTTTAGAGGGACAAAAAAGCATTAAGGAGATGTGTCCCTTTAAATGACGTTTTTAGGAACAGACTGAGTGTGAAGGTGGTTTAAAAAACAGAAGAAAAGGTGTGAAATAGCAGCATGAAATACGAAAAGTGGTCTTGATGCAAAAATGTGTTAGTATACTGTTGGGTGCAGGATGTGTGCTACTGCTTTACAAAGCTACACCAGTGACAATGGAGAAGGTATGCCTGTCTGGCCAGGTTTTTGTGCGCTGTGCAAAATCCTGCTGCCTTGGCCCAGTAGACTATTCCTAGAGCACACCATCTGGTCATATACCTGGTCTGGGTGGACTTCTGTGAGAGGACCTTGAGTAAAAGGGAGGCAAGGAGCCTAGCTGCAGTGATTTATGTTGACCGTTGAGGAGCATGCTTACTTTGTACTTTGCTAAAAGGGCTTTGGAAAAAGGAAGAGCAAGTGCTCTTCAATGTCCAGAAATGAGAGACATGTGTCACTGTCATGTCAAAGAGCAACAGCAGAACTCTGAGTTTTCATTCACTCTTTGAAAAGGCAAGTAATTCAGAACGTGCATTTGTTTGCAAGCTGATAGTAAGATGATAAACTCACAAAACTTTCTTACTGTGTGATTCCTCCTTGTCTCACTACGGCATGCAAAAATAATTGGCAAGCATGTCACATGTGTTGTGGTCCAATGCATGCTGGCAGTTTGTTGGAACTAGGAAACGGTTCAGTACGGCAAGCAGGAAAGCACAGATGAAAGCGGTCTGTGCTCCTTTGAGGTTGTATGTTCCAGCCTTTTCCTATGTGTTCTCCATCACTAGGAAAAAATAAAAAAGGATACTTCAGTACCTTGCATGCGTTCCTAGATTTTAGTCTTGCAGATGATGTGTTTTATCTTGTGGTTCTGCGCAGGAGATGATTGGCAGTGCCGTGGAGAGAGGAAATGACATTCCCCATTCAAACAAGCCTGCTGGAGAGGGAAGAGGTGAGATGGGTCTTTCTGCATCTGCTCTACTTGATGGCACTGTGCAAGGCAGTCATCTGGGGCATCAGTTCCCTGCTGGCTGTCAAGAGTTATTTTGAAAGAAGCTGGGTTTGGTTTTGGATTTAAAAATACTGTAGTGCGAGTTCTTTCTGCAGGAGGAGGGAGCTTCTGTCCTGCTGGTGGGTGCAACCTTTTGCTGAGAGAGCATGGAAACAAATGCTGTTCTAGAAGTGACAAAGGGAAATGCATCTAAGGTAAATATGGCAATCTGTTCTCTAAGTGCATCAACCAGACTGTGCTGAGGACAGCCAGAGGCTCATTTTTCTGAGTGCTAGAGCACATACGCAAGTATTTGAGAAAAACAAAATGCATGTAGCATCTGAAGAGGATTTGCTCATATTAGATGTTTTCTCAACCATTTACTTATGGACTGTGGGAGAATCAGTTGGGACCAAGTGTTCTTCCTGGTTTCCTATTCTCTTGACCAATCGTTGCAGTAGCTGCATGCTTCACAGATTACAGAGAAGGTAAAAATGATATCTCCGTCTCTCCTCAGCTTGTTGATGGAAGAAACCCATTTAGCTTATTGTCTCATGATCTCCAAGATACATGTCCGCATGCTCACTTGGCCCCTAACTTCAGTGGCTTGGGAAGGCTCTGCTTGGCACGGAGAGGGAAGCCACAGGGGGCTTTTCTCTCTCCTTAGGTACCTGGGGCTATTGCTTACAAGCTGCGTCGTATTGCTTTTCAAAGCCCCAGTGGTGATATAGCAAAAAGGCAGCCTATGGGTATGTGCGTGTGGGTCGCTGTGTTTGCTCCTAGCAACACGGAGGACTTGAGAGGTGCAGGAGTGCTTTATGTAGTGGCTGTTGGAGTGTCCAAACAGATCAAGCTGTCAGAGCCAGCTGTCTGTTCTGCTGGGGAGCTACAGAGGCTCCTCAGCTGCAGGCTGCCTTTTATTAGCTCCTAAGTGGCAAAATGAGTTGTGTGACGGACACAATCTTTCTGCTGTGCTTGTTAAGTAAAAGCAGTGTGGGGGAGAGATGACTGTGTGTGTGCAGATTCAGATGTAATACATGCTGAATTGTATGACCTGCTGAACAACTTAGCCAGCAACACCTGGTGCATTGTATACTTGGTTTTGTCTTTTTTTTGTCTTCTCCCCCAGACTGTCCCCATCCATAGTGTTCCCACTCCACTTTATAGGTGGCAGTTTTCTGGGGAAAAAGTCCTGGCAGGTAAATGATGCCGTGCCCTGAGAAGCAGATGGAGGCATCTGTGCATGCTCACAAAGCTCCTGTTTCGCTCGCCTTTCCCACCGATGGATGGATGCAGCTTCCGCACATCTGTGCGAGCTGTGACAAGGAACAGGAGCTGTAGTGCTGGCAAGGCACGGTTCTGAGCAGCGCTGCCGTGTGACCCAATGTTATGTCCTCCCTCCTCCCTGAAACCCATTACAAGCTCAGCACCCTGGCTTGTTGTAAAAAGGATTGCTCTTAAAATGGGACTTTCACATGGGCTTTGCTCTCTGTTGCAGTTAGAGAGCTGGCTCGCTTTTTTCTTTGTTCAGTCCAGAGTTTGCTGGAGTTCCTTCCTGATTGCAAATGTGTTTGAAACGGGTCAGATCATAAAAGCTTATCAGCAAGAAATAACACTCATGTTTTACTTGAGCTTCGTTACGTATTTATTCACTTGGGTGAGTTGCAACCCCACACAACAGCTAGTGCTTTTTTTAAGCCGAACCTGATTTTTGCTCTTCCCGTGGCACAGATCGGAAAGTTCTAAGGAGTGCTGCTCGCTGCCAGCGGGAAGGGGGGCCCCGCTCGTCCCTGTCCCTGCTTGTCCCTGTCCCCGCACTTTCCAGTCGTCGCTGCTGTGCTAAGGCTGCGTGGCCAATAGGTGGCAGCACCCCATCTGCTTACCTCGGCTTTGGGCGAGTAAAGAGGGTTTTCTGTAGGTCCCCGCTGGAGAAGGCTCTGCTTTCCCACTGTAGCCTCAGATGTGAGTGAAAGTGAGCCTTTCTGCATCCTGAAGACTTCCATGCACCGTAAGGATCTTTCTGTAGGCTTCCAAGCATAGGTTTTTGTGCAGAAGCAAACTTAATCAGATGATCTTGAGTCTGGTTTTGTCCTTTGTTAAGTTTGCTTTAAAGACCTTCTACTGCTGTAAACTGATCGGTCAATTCTGTTGGGGACACCTAAAACGTGAGAAGTCTTAGAAAAAGCACAAAGTACAATCACGGGATTTTTTTCTTTGCTTTGCAAGTCTGTGGTAACTTTCACATAATGATCTCAAAATAGACCCTGAGCCTTGCTACGTCTATGCAAATAAGGCAAAGTTATCTCTCAGTAAGGGCTGGGGGACAATAAAGCTAAGGTTACTTGCTACATTACACTGTGCAAGTTACTTTGAAGGTGTGTTGCAAGTGTTTGCTGCTATAACCAGGGGACCTGCAGGACAGGTTTATACTGTGATATGACAAAAACAGAGACTGTAAGATAAGCATAGCCAAAGGGAAGGAATCGAGGAATTGTGTGGTAGGTGAAAAGCATACACCAGACTTACATAATTTGGTCTTGAACCACAGCCATTTCATTCTGAACCCAAATCAGGTTTACTCTACTAATATTGAGTGTCTGCAAAGCTTTCACCCCAAAAGTGATCCTGGATCATAGGGATCTGAGCATGTCTGAGAGGTGTTCATACTGTCTTGTTTCTTAGGAGTTCTCTGCTCCTTGTGGAATAGCTGGAGATTGGGCTTTGCATCTTTTCTACTTTGGTGTTTCTTAATTTCTTCCACTTTTGCCCACCTTGTCCTGACTTCTCTCTAGATCCAAAATTCTGGGACACCTGTTAGTATTAAATTGTTCTTGTTATTTTCTTTGTCTGGCAGACTATTTCTGTGAGCCTGCAAATTTGGTTTTCGATCGTGTGCTGTGTTGAGTAGGCTGTGTGAGACTTAGACATAAGTCCTATTGATGTGTAGAGTCATTTCTAAAAATGCTTGGTATTGATCTAATTAGGCACTCGGAGGGGCCAATCATTCAGGCAGCTCTTATTTTTTTCACTCAAATGTATAATATTGGAGTACGTGACTTGCTCAGATCTAGACTCTGAAAATAGAAAACCATTATTTTCAATTACTTTTTTGGATTTGTTTCCAAGACCTTGCAGTAGCAGTAATGAGGATGTCGATCTAGATAAAAAGTGTCTAAATGTCCCATATTTCTACCTTACTCAAAGGAGCTAGTAAGCCGAGCCTCCAACTAAGGCACATTTCTGGTCAGAGGTCCTAAAAACGTTTATGCCCTTTCTCACTTGTATCCAGAGTCTCTCCTCCATAGGATGGAAAATGAGATTTCTTATGGCAACATGTCATTGATAGAACTCTGCCCCTAAAGACCTAGGCAAAGATTTTCCGTTCTTTCATGTGCCTTTTTATATTTCTGCAACTCTTGTTTAATATTATTTTAAATATCCCTCCCCCCCCCCCCACACACACACACATTTAAGCATTCATAAAGGATATTTCTTGCTAGATTCTGGCTGAAAGAAATCTCTCAGTAATCTGAGAAGGGCAGAAAAGACCAAGTCAGGGGAGGTGGCGCTTGAGAGCCTAATCCCTAAACTCCCGCGGATTAGAGTTGGGGCGCTGCGCCAAGGCAACCCAAGCTCTATTCCTGGCCCTCTAAACCCCCTAGCTGCTTTGGATCTGCAGTGTGCACGTTTCAGAGAAAGCATTGGGCTTGCAATGTGTCATCAGCAGTTTTTGAACCCTCTGCAAGCTAGAAAGGTGTCTGTTAAATGTGATAAACTAAGCTGGGGGGGAGGGGTGCCAGTGGTTGGGGTGAGGGGAAATGTGAGATCAGCGCTGTACTTGCATGCACCAGAAACTACTCCCATCCTCCTTTTCCCCTATTTTCTCCTTCTCCCCCGAAATGTGACTTTGCTTTCAGCTGTCATGTACTTGGGTTGATGCTGCCAAAGTTTGTGTGGAAAAACTGTGCTGGAAATGGGCATTGGGCTGAGGCTGCAGGCTGTGCAGGTGTGGTTGCACACATGCACGTGTTGGTGCTCAGGGAATGGAGTAAGTGCTGGCGCATGTTGCAAGTGAAGATGCAAGAAGTTTGCAAAGTAATAAAGTGTGTGTGGCTTGTGTTTGGTTTGGAAACTCAACTCCATCTGTTCCAGATGTTTTCCGTTGTGTTTATAGCAAGTAGCTACTGTGCTGCTCTGGAGAGGAAAAAAAAAAAAAAGTAATTGGGGTGTGCCTACACAACAGTTGCATGCAGGCAAGAGCAGCATTAATTGTGCTGAAGAATTTAATGAATAACTTGAGCTTTCAGGGAAGGCTTCTGTGTTCTGGCTGTGCGTTGTGTTGTTAAGAAGCATATTCTACCCCTTCATGAAGAGCAACAACTGCTTGTAAAATGGTACCTTTTGGTACTCTTGTATCTGAAATCAGTCAGGATCCTCATGTTCCTTTCTAGGTATGGTGCCATGCTATTTGCAGCCATCCAATAATGCAGATGAAGAATGTGTGTTGTCATATGCTTAGAGATTTTTGAATTTGACTTGATT
Source organism: Numida meleagris (assembly GCF_002078875.1). Classification (NCBI taxonomy): domain Eukaryota; kingdom Metazoa; phylum Chordata; class Aves; order Galliformes; family Numididae; genus Numida; species Numida meleagris. The sequence continues at coordinate 55,519,122 of NC_034412.1, forward strand.
TGCTTTGTTCTTCCTCATCTGCGAAATACCTGGGATTCGTTTACATGAGCTGAGCTGCAGCCTGCAAGCTGGAGAGAAGGCTGACAGCTGTGTTAGTACAAGTACTTGAGGTGGAAGACAAGACAGCAAAGATGGAAGGGCTGCTGCTGAACTACTGCTTCTAGAAATAGAGGTTTCTGATGATTTTCTGGCTGAACACTTCTCTGTTTAGGTAGACGTGGTGTTGCAAGGTAGATATCCTAAGACGATTTGCTAGCCTTGTTTTTGTTCAGTTTTTATACTGTCCTGAATCTGATTGTGCCTCTACAAATCCCTTCAGTATTAGTTGCTACTGCATTTGGAACATCACGTGGGATCACAAGTGAAAGTAATATAGACGTGAAGAAGTTTTGAAGAGTTTGTTTCTTGTGTACCAGGCTTATGTCTGTTCCATCTAGGAAATATGAGGAAAAGGTAATGGTATTTTATGATTATGCACATATGCCTATTTCTTACCACTGGTAGGAAAACAGGTTACAAACTCTCTCCCCTTCTTTTAAGAATAGAAAGTTTGCACGGCTCATTGTCCAGCAATGTATGCTTAGCCTCCAAGTGATATGCAAGTAGGTTATTTAATACAACTAGAAATGTTGTCTTCGTTATTTTGTCGTTTCTGTGTTTCTTTCAGAAGTCACTTGCAAATGAACCCTGGAGAAACATACAGGCTCTTTATTTTGTGCACGAAATAGAGCAGTAAGTGTTCTGGGCAGTGCCCCAGGAGGACTTTGTGGCAGAGGAATAGAATTAGTAGCCTGTTTTGTAAAGTGGAGCTGATAAGAGGTGGAGAGAGATGGAGGGGGAAAGAAAGCAACTGCTGAAATCAGTCCACAAATAGATGAATGAATGGGTGACACACATAAATGACTGCTGCGATGGCCTGACTTACTGGAGCTTGGTCTCCGGATAATCCTCGTATGTCAGATTTCTGTAAGGCCAACATGTGACACAAAGCTTGCCTCTCGACAGACAAGTGTGCTTTGCTGGTATTAAGAGGCTGGCTGAAGCTGAGTCTCTCACTGTGCATTCAAACGTGTGTGTATGTCTGTGTATAGTATGTGTGCTGCAGCCAACATCCTTTAGAAGAACTTGAAAGGGAAACTGGAATCCCACAAACTCTTGGCTCTTGCATAAGCAGTCTCAAACTTGCCTGAGTGTGTGTATGTCCTTGTTAGAAAAAAAGAAAAAAAGAAAAAAGAAGGAAAAAAAGGAAAGAAAAAAGAAACAGGAAAAAAAAAAAAGGACTTCTAGCCGGGATTACCTTTCTCACACCTGTCACCACTGATGTCCTCTCAAGGTTAGAATTCGAGCGACGTGAGGCCAGCTTATACCAAACGCCATTTGAAAGAAGCTCTATGAAGGAACAGCAGGCACTGGAAGGAGGACGGGAGTGCCCACAGTAACATGAACAACAACTTACAAGTTAACCTGCCCAGGACTTGGGCTGGTTCAAATAGCTCACTCCAGGAGAAGTCTGAGCATTCCTTTTTTCTTTTTTATTACTATAGGATGGAGGACGAGGCAGTGCTGGATAGAGGGGCTTCCTTCCTTAAACATGTATGTGATGAAGAAGAAGTGGAAGGTAAGAGACCTTGGACTGCTGGGGATTCACAGTTCTTCACAATTCTTATTTGTATATAAAATTACCAGATAGAGAAAAAAGACACTTTTGTTTTGGCTGAGTAATCCTAAAATTGGCCAAAACACCATTAAGCTTACTTAGGGTGAAACTGACTTCTAAAATTTTAAATACATAGTCTTTTTCAGCTCAAGAGTGAATGTTATTATATGGTCCCGGTGCACATTTCCACTTTTCACGAAATCCCATTCACTGTCTCTTGCATAGTGACTGTGCAACACGGGCTGTTTGTTTCTTCTACATGTGTTTTGGCAATACTTTCATATCTCCATTCACCTCGGAGGGCTGGAATGCAGTGGCAGGTTTTGTGACCGGAGAAGCGACCTGGAAAGAGTGGCAGGATTTGTACTGAGTGTTGGGGTGGGCATAAGGCAGCAAGAGGATGTTTTCCCAGGTTATTCTTTTGGCTTAGAAGGCCTAGAAAGAAGAGTTTTCCTTGGAAGAGGAACTTCCAAGAGAGCAAAATGTTTCCTCGCTTTTTAGGAAAAGAGGAGACTTTGAAAGTGTTTTTATTTTCTCTCTGACTAAAAACATTGTGAAATTTGAAAGGAGAAGGGAATTTAAAGTTTAAGTTTTTAAGATTGGCCATGGAAAATTTTTGAAGCTGATAAGAATGAGTTATTTGCAGCTAATTCTCTTTTCCTTGTTTTATGACAATCAGTTGACAGCGTGTTTGATAAGCTAATAGGAGAAGAGGAGGAACAAACAATGGGCTATATACTCTAGCTAGAAAGAAAATGAGGCCAGCATTCTGCCTCACAATGTTGTCCTTCCCTTTTTGACTTGGATCTATAGTTTTATTCTAGTTTATTTGTAAACTCCGACCAGTGGCTTTCCTTTAAAATGTTTTGAAAGGTATACAGTTTCGTGTCATTATCACTAGTGGTAGACACCAGTGGATTGAGCAGTATGAAGGAAAGCAGTCTGCAAAACTGATTGATGAGAACACTTGCAGCAACTCAGACCAGTCACTGCCATGAAAATACCCGTGCTTCTTCCCCCTCTTGTATGAATTCATCTGTGCTCAGTAGCTATAAATCACCATGTTGTGTTTAATTAATCCATTTGTTATCTGCAGGGTTGGAATTGACAGGGATTTTATATTACTCTTTTGCTTGTAGAATAATTGATACCCATATGCGATGCTCGAGGAATATAACACAGATTTTTATTTGAGAAGAGCAGTATGTCAGTGTCCATTTTAACAGTCTGTGACAAAGACTGTCTGTGAAAAAGATCTTGGCTAATGTTTTAAGTAATGTGGCATGTTTATCTTCATGTTTTAGAGCAGAGATCCTCATTTGGTTTTGTTGAGCTAACAGACCAGTTGCTCTTCATCTCACAGGGGTAAGGAAAAGAGGAGGTGGAGAAAATATGAAGTATTTCTGCTTGCACACAGTGGGCCTCTGAGAGCTGTAGCTACTTGTCTGAATCTCCAGAGACTTGGGCTGTGTAACCAGCTAATTCCCTTGTTCATGCTAAATGCAGTGCCTTGATTCTCACCAGTTTCAGTGAATGACCTAGCTAAATCACAAAAGAAGCTGCTGTCTGCGGCAGGGCTGGTGCTGATGCTGTAGCATCTGTCAGTGTCACGATGCAGAGGGGTGTGCACATGATCTTACCGGTGAGTTGCTGCTCAGCCGCTCCTTGCTTCTGTACTGGGACAGCCTTAAATATAGAGTTTGCCTTGCAAATTTGAGGTGTTACCACAGTGCAAATAATTATTCAAGCTCTGGCAATTTGAAGGGAACTTACTTGCCTTAACACAGAAAATGCATGTCGATAATTATATCTTACTCTTTACACACACAGATATATGCCCTGTATATAAGTATAAGAAACATGTGTGCACCTGATATGCACAAATGCACCCCATGTGCAGTCATAGTATGCATTTATCCAATGGAAAGATTCAAATGTCAGGTTGAAGGCTCTCAGCTGAAACTTCCTCCAGATAGTTTTGAATCTCTATGCTAGATTTAGAGCAACAAAGCTGGTGAAGGGTCTGGAGCACAAGTCTTACGGGGAGCAGCTGAGGGAGCTGGGGTTGTTCAGTCAGGAGGAGTCTCAAGGGAGACCCTATGGCTCTCTACAAGTAACTGAATGGAGGTTGTTGCAAGATGGGGGTCAACCTCTTCTCGCAGGTAACTAACAATAGGACGAGAGGTAATGGCTTTAAGTTGCACCAGGGGAGGTTTGGGTTGGATACTAGGAAAAATCTCTTCACAGAAAGAATGGTGATGCACTGGCACAGGCTGCCCAGGGAGGTAGTAGAGTCATTGTCCCTGGAGGTGTTGAAGAAACGTGGAGATGAGGCACTGAGGGATGTGGTCAGTGGGCATAGTGGGGATGCTTTGATGGTTGAACTTGATATATCTTAGAGGTCTTTTCCAACCTTAATCATTCTTTCATTCTGTGATTTCTGCATTAGAGGTGCAGTGGCATAGTTTCAAGAAGATCATTATGTATAGAGACCTGAATGTGTTCATTCTGAAGTTCTCTCTGTCACTTCAGCCACTTGAAATTGTTAGAACTTGTTTTTCTGAAAGGTTTATACTGGTTGCATCCTCTGTAGAAGGTAACTTCTGGTGGATTTGTTACCTGCAAATGTATTTTTTTTCCTGATAGTTATTTTTCATCTGCTTTCATGGGAGAAAAATGTACATATCATAAAGTTGTTTGCCTCTTTCCTGTTCATTTATCTCTTAATAATTTCTTTTTCATCCAGCAGTCAATTTTCATCGGATATCTTAGGCTGCTTAAAGTTATTAATTTCATCAAACTTGTTAGAAAGCAACTGAGCAAGGGGATGAGACCTTATAATGCACTTAGAAAGCTGGCTGATTTTCTTGCTTTTGAATCTGCTTGATTTAAAATAAGTGAAGGCAGTATTTGAAAGTCATCATCCTGAGCGTATTAACTCTCTAGAATGGAAGAGAAAAACAGCATGCTGTCACTTTGAGGTAGTAAGCAACTCCCAAATTCAGTCTGTTATTATTATTTTGGTAGCTAATAACCTTGTGTTATGTCTGTCAGATGGAGATAACTGCTCTGGATTAGCACATCGCTCACTGATTTGATTATGTAGTGGTGTGGGAGAGAGGGAAGGACTTTGTTAAGGAGCAGGGGAAAAATAAGCATTCCTGATCAGTGGGATCTTTAGACATTTTCAGCTTGGGGTGGTTGTCGGTCAAGCCCTTGCTGAGTGAATGTAATATTAACAATAGAAAGTGCGTATACATTGCAAAAGTATGTCCTTTTGGCCTAGATCCAGGGACTATTTAATGCTTTTCTAAGGTGGCACCTCAGTCTGATCCTACACTGCACGTCATTGCTATTTTATTAGTGATATCAGCTGCGGACACTGAAAAATGATTTGGTTGCATGTATCCTCCCTGCTGTCTTTCAGGGAGAAGGCTTAATTACTAAACTGAGTACGTTTTAGTTTGCAGAGCTGCTTTGCTGTCCATAACTGATGTTTCAAAGAAGTGTCTGGAAATTTTACTTGGCAAGACAAGGGGTGTCCTAGAGCCCTGTTCAGCATATGAAAGAAAACGAGAAAGTATAGATTTTCCTGGGGAAAATAAGAGCAGGCACTGCCCTAAGCTGAACCTCCTGTGTAAGAAAGCCATTCCCATTCATTTTAAGCACTGCACGTTCCTTTCCTTGAAGGTAATGACATATTGCTGTAATGCCACTGTTAGGAGTGCTGGTATGTGTGACACAAAGAGATTACTTAATAACCAATTTTGCAACAGGGGAAAAATAAAGCTCCACCTTATCCTTTGAGATAAGGTATTCTTGGCTCCGTAAGTAACTTCCCCCACGCTTGCCGTCCTGCCTTCGTAGTGGGGTGGAGGATGCGGGGTTTCAAGTCTGGCGGCTGTCTTACTGGAAAGCAGGGTAGCACCCTGGCTGTGACCCATAGGAGAAGGGACTAGCTCTTGTGTGAGGTGTTTTGGCCTGTTTTTCAGTGGATTCTCAAAGTAATGGCATGGAGAGTATACCTTAGCACTGAATTCCAGAAAAAGTTCTGTTACAATGAAAACTTTTCTGTGGATTCCATTAACAGTATGGGATTTACTACATATAGAGCCTGAAACGGGGTATTTGTAGCAGTGTCTGGGGACATCCTTTGCCACTTTAGCTGATTGCTCCCCACACTTCCATCTTCCATCCTTCCTATTCTTGACCATGTGTCACTATGCTTTGCTGGTAGAAAGCTGTGCTATGCCATGAGTCTAAGATTATTTACTTGATGGTTGGATCAATGAAGAGAAACAAAGATTGCCATGAAAATCGTTACCTTCATTAACAGCAGGTAGAAGATATGAGAAAGTAGTTGCATTTAGCCATTTACTTTTTTTCTTTTCTTCTCCCGCTGCAACCCTCAGTTTTTGATCGCTGTAGACAGACCTCTGTTTTCAGAAACAATCAGACCTGTTTCATATCATTTCAAGCTTTTAATTGCTTCTAAATAAGTACAATAAAAAATACTCATGTGAAGTCTAGCACAGAATGTACTTCATTATTTTTCTTTGGTACCTTTAACTGCAGAGCTAGTCAGTGTAGGCTGTATTTCATTTGGTTTTGCAAAAGCAAGATGATGAGGACTTAGGGACTGCTTTTTTTCTCTCTTTCTGTACAGCAGATGGCATGACTTGGGACCAGCAGGCACAGATGGGAACCTGAAAGCTGCCCCACACAGTTAGTAAAAACAGGATGAGTGGTTTGGATTTTCCCAGCTGTGAAATGTTTGGATGAAAGATTTCAATTGAAGTTCTGTCCAGCTTTGGTTCTCAGGACACTTGACAGGATACTGAAATGTGCCCTTATCTGTTTTGTAAAAAATAACGAGATCCTAGTGCTATGGCTTCAGTACAGTCTTTTGATAATATACTAAATCCCTATGGAAAAGGTAGGAGGTGTTTTTCTGTGTGTGGATTAATTAAGTTGATTGTGTAAACGCTGCGACTTCTGTGAAATGTAAATCACTCGTAAAGTGGTTTGTTCAGAACTCTGTTGTCCTTCAGATAATATCACTTGAGTTGTTAGTTAGCTCAATGCTGGTAAATCTCTGAGCGTGCTTACTGTTGGCGCTTTCCAACCTGTGTCTGTTTCACCCACTGTTGCCTGAAGTATCTTTCTGGTTATTGCAGATGCTTTTCATCTGTTGGCAGGGATCAGGGTTAGCTTTGAAGATGCTGGGGTTGTGTGAGAAGGTGCTGAGAGTTCCTGAAAGCTCTGTAAGAAAAACTGCAAAGTTCTTACGGTGATAAACTGATTTTATGTAAGATAGTGTTGGCTGCACATATAGAAGAAATGGAGAAAATGGTTTCAGAACAGCTGAGTCAATATATGATGTATTTCACCCTCTGCAAAGAAAAGATTGCGTTTTTTTTAAAGCAAGGATAAGTTCTGTAGTGAGTGTAAGGTAGTTGGCAGCTAAGAGCAATACATTCCATACCATTCTGACAATGGCTTTCGTTATAGCCAATCTAAAATTCACACTTTAGTTTGAAACAATTTCCCCTTATTCTGTCACAACAGACCCTGCTAAAGAGTCTGTCCTTTTCTTTCTTGTCGCTTTAGATACTGAAGGTACAGCCCCCCTTTTAGGTACTGGAAGAGTCATCTTAGGGATCAGGCACAGTATTTACTCAACTCTAGGGTTCACCTTCTGCTTCTACGGAGACCTTCTGTGTCATATCAAGCAAATCATTTGATCATTCCCTGCCTCAGCTTCTCATCTGCAAATGGACCGATTATACTTCCTCTGGATGCATAAGATTTTTGATATTTGAAAAGAGGAACTGCCATGTACTAGGAAGTTGCCCAAGAGACAGCACCAAAGGCTGCTTTCCAGCTGCTGAGGTGATTCACACGTGAAATGCAGATATTCTTTTGCTTCACTTTCAGACTCCTCCAGCGTGTGGTGGCTCTCACATAAGCCAGTGCACACCCACCCAGTCTGTTGGTCTTTACATTACAACATCATATGCTAACAGCTTAGACTTTCCTTTCACTTGGGTCATATCTGTGCTCCAGTAGCCCAGTGCTGTGGGAACTTGGGACTGAAAAGAAACACAGAAATCTGTAGTGCTTTCTCAAAAGAAGTGTGCTGCAGGAGAGGCATCAGCAAGCCTTTTGTAAAGGTGGCTCCCACTACATTACTTCCCATCTGGTGCCCTGCTGGCAGAGCTTGGCCTTCTGATACACTCAACCTCAACTATAGTCTGCCTTCTAGAAAATATGCTGTTGCCTCTCTGTGTTTAATTCCAACTGCAGCCTTGGAGTCAAAGTTGGCTTGCAGTGGGGCTGTTCTCCCTTATGATGTGGTATTGCAGTATTGGGCACTTACAAGGACTTCTGCTGAGCTGCCTGACACTTGCCAAAGAAATTGGATGCTGGTTAGGTAGACCTCTGCCTGGCATGTTGCAGTTGTGTATCTTGTTTTGGTTGCTGACCTCTGCCCAGTCTTTGCTGTTTGTTCTTCAGGCTTCAGACAATGTGCCTCTTGATGCAGCCATAGATGGCTAGTAGTTCTAAGAAGAACAGGATTTGCTTCAGAGTTTAGGGTCCCAGTTGCAGTGCTGTGCCTTCTTGTTGCTTGAGCACTAGTGGTAAAGCAGCAGCTAGCTTCTGGTACCTGGAAAGCAGCTTGAGATTCCCTTGCTTAAGTCAGGGCAGCACTTGTGAAGCTTTGCTCAGTACATGACAGCATGCCTGGCACCAGAGTGGCAGCCGTCTACTCTTAGTGTCACAGAGACACTTCTGGTGGTGGCTTCTCCCTTCAGAGATGTTTGATGGACCTTTTTTCTCTCCATCTTTCTCTGCCTTGAGTTTGTAGAAGATCGTCGTGAAGCTGACCAAGCTGGATGCTAGTTGTGTCTGTACCAATAAACCAAAACTTTAACTTCTCTGCATAATCACAAAATTCACCCCTGCATTTAAGGGAAAGAAAATCCATTTCTGACTGACTTGCTCATCAGCATTTATAGTAATGATGATACAGTAATAATTTATAGTAATTTTTCTGTGCTTGTAAAATCAATCAGAGGAAGAATGTTAGAAGTTTTTGTTCCAAAGTCAGTGGCCTGGAAAAATGGCAGTGTCCTCCAACTGAAGACCTAAGTACGTAGGCTCAGTAGCTAGGAAGATCAAGGCTGTTATTTATATTGGAGAGTGATCTAAAACCTACCTGCCTATATTCATTTAATAGTGCCAGTTACAGCTTGGTATTCACTTGGTAATTAGTGAGATGGAAATAGGGAAAATGAGGCCAAGATTTTCAGGCAAGATGGGCTGTTTTGTGTATATCCATTTTGGGTGGTAATTCAGGGCATTTCTAAAGGAGACATGATTTTTTAAGAAACTGATCTGTTCTCGAGGGGGATGCCAGAAAATCCAAAGGAACAGTGTGTTTGAACAGCTTGGTCTAAAACTTATAGCAGGCAGCCCTGCCCAGCACAACTCTCTTCCTCTGCTCAGCTTCCCAAAGCTATGCTTTTGAAGAGTTTTCTTGAGGTAGAATCCAAGCAACACTGTCCAGATTAGGTCAGATAACAGTAGGGCAGGTTCGGTGGCTTCTGTAACCTCTCATAGCTCCAAAGAAGAGAGAAAGAAAAGCAGCTTATGGGGTTGTGGGTAAGAGTCTAGCAATAGCTTATATAAAGCTCAGTGGTAATGACCCAAACACATTTATTGTTATGTGTAAACAATGTCGACCCATTAATTTATTGTGGTATCTTTTAGCTGCCATCGGCAAGTGTCTTCTGGGCTTCGTGGCACACATTCTAATCCTTTCCTAGCAATGACTGACTGACTTAATTTCCTATTTTTGAACAGAGTTTGTAGGTTTTTCTAAAACCCAGATGAAGATTTTACTTTTAAATTTTCTTTTCCTATTATAGACCTTCCCGACTCGATTATGTGAACTCTGTCTTTTAGAACTATCCTGTTCTCTGAGGCTAACTCACATTTTAAACGTGCTTCACTGGAACAGCTCCTGAGTCTTGCTAGGAGTCTGGGATTTTGTCTGGGTCATTGATAGGCAGCAAGTGAGCATATGTTTGAAATTGAGATGTGCAAGCTTTAGATAGTTGGTTAAGAACACTTTCTATCTGGCTAACTATAGTGTTGTTATATGGGAAGCTTTTATAGACTGCAGAAGTCATCTCACATAAAGATTAAACTGTCCTTTTGAAGATATTGAAGATCTAAGAGTCTGCTGATAGCAAAAGATTCTCATACTTACATGCTGTCTTCCACTACCCAGTTCAGTTCCCTTCCCCTTGTACTTATTTTAGTGAAGGATTAAATATTGAGGAGTAATACAAATATGTAGCATGCTCTTTGCTCAAGTTCACTGCTTAATCAAGTAATTCATTGCATACTCATTGCCAGTGTTGAGTTCTCTCTTGAACTTTTCCATCCTAGCAGTGAAGATGGGATCCATTAGGAGAGCTGGGAGAACTGAAGAGAGCTGCGCTATTTCTAATCTTGTCCCTTCTTGTTTTATCTTTCAGCTGAAACTTAGCTTGCATTTTGTCTCTCCCTGAGACTCTGTTTTCTCTTTTGCCCTGTACTACCCATTTCTCACTACTTTTCTGTTCTCTTGATGGCCTTTATTAGGTTGTGAAGCCTGTACTGAACATTATAGTTGCTCTGTTTATAAAGTGTTTGCCCCCATCCTTCAAAAGCCCATCATCTGATTGGATCACATGGACCATTTTCTTTGGCCAACAGCCACATAGCATGGAGTAATTATCTTATTGCATATTATTGTCATTTTAAATGCCGTAATGCCTGTACCCCATCCTGATCTCACTTTGTTCAGAGTACCTGGTTGCAGATTTTCACAGTCATTGCAGGCATGAGTTATTGTGTTTCTGCCAGTCAGTCTCTTGCCCAACATCCTTTGTCCAAATCCAGGCATCCACTTGATGTTTCTGGTCCTCTGGTTTGTGCTCAGACCCTTAACAGACCTTTGGTTCCCATCATGAGAACCTCTTGCAGAAGTGATTTTGTGCTCAACTATCACCACCGTGAGACATGTACATTTCTGCCGTACTGAAATTGTTACTGTGACACAAAGAGCCAAGTCTGTCCCAGTTACACTGGCTGCCCTCACTTTGGAAGGAGACATTTTTTATATGGTTCTGCTGCTTCTTTGCTCTTGGAAGCAGTAGTGATTTGAGTCTGATTTATCTCCAGTTGGAACATCTCTTTGTTTAGATTTCACTCAAATTTCAGCAAACTACTCAATGAAGCCTTGTGTACTTTACCTCACGGGTAAATTCCTACTTATCTGGAAAAGCAGTGTCTTGAGTATTAGTGTGTTCTGAGCATCCTGTAGGGACTCAGTGCTGAGCCCAGGAGTGTGCCTGGTCAGCCCATCTAAAGGATTGCTTATGGCTTTTAGTTTTGGCATCTGTGTTCAGATATATGTATGGGAATAGTACTTGGTGTTCACACTGTTTTAGAGGAAATAATGATGTTCCTGGTTTCTGATGCATGAACCAGCTGTATTCCCTGTCATGCCTTCTGAATTTACATGTCCCTTCTTCTACCCAGAGTTTAAATCTTCCTGATGCATCATTGAAAATATTCTGATTTGTCTATTGTTCTTGGAGACCTGTGTTTTCATCTGTGTGAAAGTTAATGTTCTTCATATTGCTCATGGGAAATTATTAGGTACTATATTATGTTGGAGGGGAGCATCGTTTCTGTTCCACCAGTGGTAACTGTGCCTTCAGAGGAGTTGCCTAGGCTGTGCACCCTATCCCATTTGCACTTGGGCACATGGTGTGATAGCTGCATCCTGGAGTGGGAGCTGGTTGGGGTGGACGTGCCAGCCTTGGGAGGTGGTTACTACCTGTAACCCATTTTAATCAGGTAGGGTTAAGTGCACTTGGCTCACAGCAGCATGGCCTTTTGTTCTTATTTCTTGAGCTGATTTGAAACCTAAGCAGGGCTTACTTCAGGAGTTTCTTAGTGCTACTTTTAGTATCTCCCTTTTAAAATGGATCATCCCTATGATTTATTTGTCCTTCTGGCCCATCAGCTTTTTATGTCATTTACTTCCTTGGATTCTTGTACAAAATGAGAAATATCCTTCCATTGCCACTTCCAGTTTTGAAAAGCCACTAAAAATTGCACAGTTGCTCTGATCCCAGTGGTGTGTTGCCACATTGAGCTGTGTGCTTGGCAGCACCAGCCGCTTACTGGCCATAAAGACTCAAAGGTGTCATGTGGTCTTCTGACAAAGCGTGCAGCAGGCTGCGTCCCTTGGCAGCCTTACCTGCCAGCCTCATGTGACTTCAGAGCTGCTGCAGATGCAGGTCCCAAAACGTTGGGTGTCTCTATGGAACAACTTTGCATAAAGGTAGCAACTCGTAAGTAGTAGGAATAAAAGCCATATGCTCTAGGAGTGTGTCAGGAAGCCACATACATAACTAAAGCTTCCTCACCCTGGGGATATGCTGTGTTTCAATTCCACCCAGGTATGAGACCGATTTGTTAGGCTATGAAAATGGGCAGAGAATGGCACACCTTTGCCTTCCTATGTTATTAGGTTAGCTGTGCCTAAAAGTTAAATGGCTGCTGTGTGCTGAGCAAAGCCCTTCATGCAGGTAGCCTGAAATTTCTGTCCTAGCCTCTTCTCTGAGTACCTGGACACACACAGCTGCCTAGAGCAGGAGGCACAAGTGGCCAGAGCGGTTGGCTTTAGGAGAAGAAGTTGGCTGCATAGACATATTAGTTGTAACCACATGAGCTTGTCCAGGCTTGACGAGGTTTGATGTGACTCTCCCTGTTCTTTGAAAAAGAGCCTTGAAAGTGAAAATAAGGACTGGCTAAAAAGTGCTGATACTTAACTCATTTTCATTGCTTCATAAATTTGTAATGTTAGTTTTTGAACTTGCTTTCTTCTAAGGTGCCAGTCTGAGTTTCTTTATGGACTAGTCTGACCATGCTCTAAGTCTCAGCAGCCCTGATTGTGTAGAAAGGATTTCTTCCTAGATATTAAGCAGCAGGTGGGCTTTATCTTTTGATCTTGTAACTTTCAGCTCCTTTCTCCAGTTGATCAACTTTTGTTTTTGCTAAGCAAAAGCTATTTCACCATTTGCTTAAAAGAACAGAGTTCATGTTTTAAATAAGAGAGTGTTATAGATGAAGTGTGATCACTTTCTGCTGGTTTGTTTGGCTGGAGATAACTGGAATGGCAAATTAATTTCACAGGTTTTCTGATAGTAACCTACACTTGGATTATTGCCATTGTCACTGACACCATATTACATAACTGTGTTTAAGTACATAATAAAAAAGGCTTTTTGAAAAGACCATTGTTGTGTGACTGCCTAAATTCAGTCTTTGTGAGAAGCCTGAACTGCAGAGTTATTTATAGGTGAGTGAGACATCCAATCTATTCTATATGATTCTTTTGGGAAGTTTTTTTTTTTTTTTTAAATCAATGAGGTGATAGGAAATTATGCTTTTTGAAGCGAATGTGGTTCCAGAACTAGTTGGGAAAGAACACCTTAACTCTGGATTTCTTTCTCTCTAGATGCGTTTTTGCCGTTTGGCACTTGTGTTAAAGCATGAATAGATCCACGTGTTTCAAACAGTATACACAGCTTGCGCTTCAGAGACTTTGGGATGTCAAGTTTGGGACTGACATAATTACACTGAGAGTGAGTAATTCCTTGCCCCGGGCACACTTCCCACGTGGGCAGATCCCAAGATCTCTTCATCACTTACACTTAGCCAGATCCGCAACTGATTGTGCCAGGCTTGTCCTGGTTCTTTCACAGAGCTGCATTGCCCCTTGCTGAGTGCTGAGCAGCCATTCAGTGTGCTAGCATGGCACGTACACCCTGCCTTTCACTCTCTAAAAGACATCGTCCTTTGAAGGAAGGACAGAAAAGGATCCTCACAGACAGACTCTTCAGGCTTGGCTCGAGGCTTGTGCTGCAGCAACTGCAAAAAACAGCAAGCAGTATTACTGGTATAGACACATGGGAACCTGGTGTGTCATATACATGTGCAGAGCCTGCCTTGTCCTGTGTCCTTCTGCATGCCTCAGTATGCAATGGGGAACAGGTACCTGAAAGGAGGCTGGAACGTGCAGGTAGCATGGGTGGTCAGGCTAAGCTAACATACGAGTCTGGCAATGGAACCGCACCCAAACAACTAATGGGTGCCAGATGCTTTACTAGGTCTGAAAACTTCAAGCCTGCAAATTTCTATGTTCTTATTTTTCAGTACACATTTTTTGTCCTGTGTTTGCGTTTCTTTGATCTCGAGGTTCCCTTAAATGGAATAACTCTGAAAGAGACTAGAGAGTGTGGTTTTGCATGGGAAACAGCATGCTTGGGGGCTGTGGCTAGTTGAGGCAGGATATCTAGAACTGCTTTCTTCCCTCATTCTGTCAGCGTGCTGCTGGGATCAGCATATGAGTGTGCATGACTTGAGATTCAGGCAGCTTCACTGCCAGTGCTTTAACAAGACCATGCTTGGCCAGGACAAAGACGAGAGATGAACAGATATTCCTGCAGGCAGGACGGGAATGGTGCAGTTTTACAACACTTAAATTTAGTAATATGTGAGTGGGTTTACAGTGATAAAGCTGATTCAGGGAGACCCTTGTGCCCAAACTCTAAATTTGGACTCTGAATCATGAGCTGCTGTTCTTTAGTAGCTCTTAATGAAGGAAAAGATGCTGTTACAACCAAAATTTTTCAGAGGAAAGATACCTCTCTGATGAGGACTGCTTCTTGCTTTACTAATGAAATGAGCCAATTTTGCTCCAAATTTGGTACGTAGTAAAGTTTATTTTGGGGCAAATAAAAGTTTAGCTTCAAAAGTTACAGCAGAAATAAGTGGGGAAGCTGTGACCCTCTGCTGTCCTTTAGAAGGGGAGAGGTGCATCTTGCTTTTACTTGCAAGCCTTGCTGTGCATCTTAGATAGGAGATTTTACAGCTCTGTGAAATTAATGCCTCTGGTCAACCAGAACAGTTCTAGAATGAATGAGGTACACACAGGGCATAGTCATTTTCCTGGGGGAGAGTGGGTAGAGATGGAGGAGGAGGCTGTAAGCACAGTGGGCACCACAGGAGGAAATGTGTAAGTGGCTCATGCTGAGTGCACAAGATAAGTTTATGGCTCAGTGGGACCTGGATGATCAGGAGAAGTTTCTCACTGGGCTTTATTCTTCCCACCCTTCGCCAAGCTGCCGGATAGCACTGTGGTGCATGTGTGTACCGTTAAATTTATCAGGCATTGCCATTTGTAGTGAATCGTTCTCATGGGAAAGCTCCGTTAGCCCAGTGAGTAGGAAATGTCTCAAAGTTGTGCATTGAGAGTATGTGTCAATTGTTTCCTTCCAGGCATTTTGGGAAGGGAGCCTAGAAGTTTATCTCAGCATTTGCAACAGTGTAAACAGATGCCAAGTACTTCAAGTATGCAGAAACGGAAAACATCTTGATTGGCTACTCTGAACAGACTGTGAGAGAAAAATTGAAAAGGGAAAAAAAAGGGGGTGGGGAGGCAGGGAAAAGGGCAAAAAGCAACCTTAACTAAGGCTCTCCCATGCAGAATAGGGAAAAGAAGCTAAGTAATGCAGATGTTGGCCCGCAGATATACAACTTAGTTTCATATCACCAAAATCTGTACTGTGCACACGTGATCAAAAGATTAAAGAGATTGTCCAGTTCTGCTGGCAGCATATTAAAGCATTAAGACTACAGGCTTACTATGATGTGTTTGTATTATCAAGCTGACCACAGAATTAAAGTGATTCAAAGGAGGACGTTGTCTAAATAGAAAAAGCTGGAATCACCCCATCCTTTTTCATCTGGCTTTTGCATTTGATCTTGTAAGAATTCCTTGAACAGATACTGCTGCCCATGTCTCCCAGGGGCCACCCCTACCCTAACACCTGCTGCTTGTGCTCAGATAAGATTTCTCTATCCCTGTGCAGCATTTATGCCATCTGCCGTGTTACAGCTGATATTTCCAGTTTCTGGAATAGCTTTCCTGGTTTTATGCGGCACAGCTGAGTCCTGTCTTCAGATGCTGATCTGCAAATCTTGCTGTAGGTTTCACCAACTTTGGCATTACAGCTCTGCCTGTTCCCAGGGGCCTCTGTGATTTGAGCCCATTTTGGAAGGATCGCTGTGCTGTCACTCTGGGCTGGAGGCAGCAGGTGCTGGTCCCTTTCCTCCTGCCATTGTTGAGCTGCCTCACTTTGGACCTTGCTCGATCCTGGGTTTCTGTTTCTTTTTTCATCCTGCTCCCTGGGATGACAAGTTATTGGTACCATGCCGGATGGTTATACAGTGTTGGCAACCCAGAGCATCAGGAGATGTGCACTGTAGCAGTGAATTTGTTGGCTCCTAGACTGTGCACTGTGGAGTTTCTGCAGTGAGCCTTTTGATGCCTTATGCTAGACAGAACTGGCTAAAAAGTAACTTCATTCTGAGAGATTTTCAGTAACACCCTGCTCTTTGACATCTTTATATTACTAGCATTATATATCTTTGCATCTCTGTATCTGTTTTATTAATTGGATGCGATCTTCTGCATAGTTGCAGCCTGTACAGAAACTACAGCTTGCTGTAACAAGCACCAGAAGTGCTGTTATTTGTTTTGGGGGCCATCACCAGCACTGTTATATCTGTGGTCGAGCAGGGAGTTCCTTTATAAGCCTCTGGTCTCTGTTACAACTTCCACCTAACAAATTACTTTGGAGCCAAAATGCATCACATTTAGTGCCAGTCTGGGGATAAGTGTGTGTCTTTAAGCAGTCATACTGTAGATTTTTCTTTCTCTTCTAATTTTCTTAGTCTTTATGAATCAAAAGTGCAGTTTTTTAGGAGCCTTTTTTCAGATGCTTTTCTATGCTTCAGTAACTCAATAACAGTTTGCACTTAAAATTTCGAATCTGTCCTCTGTGTTTGCTTTTTAAAGGAGTTACTCTTAGAGATCTGTATACCTAAATAATTTTACTGGGCTATGAAGCACACGTGTAGATGGGTGTGAGAGGGAGTGTTAGATGCATAGGGCATGAGCTATTTTCATAAGCCTCTGGCCCTATCCCTGAATAGAGCTCGTTATTCCATTCTTTGCATAGTCCTTGGGCAATACCGTTAGCTCTTTTAAAGTTACTGTCAGGAAGGGCCATGCTGGTCAAGCAGCCTGAGATGCTTTTGGCATAACATTTCATGTGCACAGTAAGTGAACAACTCACCAAACTTTACAGCTGGCCTCAGGAGCGTGTGGAATTTGAAATGATAAAAGCAGAGTCTCTGCAAGGAAAGAACCAGACCTGACACACCTCACAGATAAATGCAATGAGAGAAAGGTTAGGAGTGCATTTTTGAACAGGATATTCTCGTGCCCATGTCCCACATACAGCTCTGCGTGTGGGCTGCCTGATCATCCATCATCACACGCTGCCATTGCTGATCCACTGCTGTCTCTTTCGGTGTCCTCAGACGAGGTGTCTCAGGAGAGATTAATGTTTTCAAAGGCTGTTTTTCAAGGAAAAGAATAGATTGTTATGGAAATTGGGGATTTTGTGACAAAATTTTCAGTTTCTTAGTCTCAAAGACTGGACTTAGAGCAGATGCATACACAGTGGAGTTAACTCATAGCTGCTCTCTATTTATATTTACTGTTGTGCTGGCATTTCCAAAACAGCTTCCTGCAAAGAGACAAATAGATGGTTAATCTGGAACCATGTAATGCTGCTGAAAAGGAAACAACAGTAATAGGTGGAGCTAGCAGATGATATGAAAGAGCAATGTAAGAAAGGAAGATCGGTGGAGGTGGGTAGATAGTAGGGGCTAGTTTTCCACCTAACTTTCCCGAGTGAAGCCTGACTTTTGTTGCTTGCTTAACTTAATTCTTAATCCTTTGTAAAAGGGAGAGAGGTCTGCGCACAGGTCTGAGGTGCAGGACTCTGCATCTGGTGACAGACAAGCATATCTGCCTTGAGATGCTGTCAGTGTTGTCTTCTTGGGTGTCATCCACGTGACAGAACCTTCTGTGGCTTTAGGAGTGATGCAACTCCACCTTCTGCAGTGTGTCTCAGTAGAGTTTTTTTGATAAACATCCTCTTTGGGAGATAGCTGTAGGTGCTGGAGTTGGGGCTGAGGGTGTTTTATCTGTGCTTCCTGTCAAAGCCTCAGCAGTCATGGAGGCTGGTGTCTGAAGGCTGCAGTGTGGGACAGCCTCTCCTGTCTCAGAGGAGCCACCTGCCAAATGAGTCAGTTCAGCAGGAAGGATTTCAGCTCTCCTAAAGCTGGAGCCTTGGCCTTTTCCTGAATATGTGATCTGATACAGTTGCATGTGGTTTTAGCAGCCGTCCATTCATGTGAGGTGTAAGCATATGTTAAAAATAGCTGTATACAAGGTGTAAACGTATGCTAAGAATAGCCGAATGTGAGGTGTAAGTTTTTGCTAGGAATTATGTATGTGAAGTGACTGAGCCAGTGACTCTGCAGAGGGGTAGCTCTGCAGAAACTCGTTTCTGGGTGTGAGCAGAAGCAGCTGACTATATGCAGATAAAGATACTTGTTCTCACGTGCATTTAAGACTCATTCATTCAGATAAATGTACTTCAGTTAGTAGTAGGGTATGTTTGTTTAGCTGCACTGGTTAGATACACTGAGAAATGAATGGGGAAATCAAATGTTGACAAAAGCATCAGACATCATCATTTATTTGAGGCAGCTGCTTTTAAAGCTTGAAGGAAGAAGACAGAATTATCTAGGCACAGAAAAAGACATATTTTCTATAAGCACAAGGGAAGATGTTTTTCCCAGGCTGGTAGAAGTATGGAAAATCCTGAAAATAGAACATTTTTGATGAAACCCATAAAAAAGAAATAGCAATTGGCAAATGTAGTTTAAGTGCTCTACTTTGAAATAAAACCCTGTATGAAAGGGAGAAGGCATAATATGTATTTCCAATGAGCATACAAAATTTGGCACTTAATTCTTATTTTGGAAAGCGTTAAGTCCTTTGAAGTTTGCAGTAACTCATGTCGGTAGTCCTTTCTCACTGCTGTACTGTAATATCCTAGTGGTAGTTGGATGCACAATGGACTACATGCTCAAGTGATATGTATTTTGTTGCTCTTTACTTTTCAATTAAACTGGATCAATTTGCAGAAAGTAGCCGTGTAGTCTCACCAGTGTATTTTGCAAAACAAATGGGAAAAAGTAAAGTGGGATTTTTTTGAATACAATTGTATATTGTATTGTCAAATTTGCATGATGGCCTTCTGTGGTGGTTGTTTTTATTTTTAAATGAGTCACGAGGACTGAATAATTATCAGTGTTTCTTCAGTGGAATGCTCTCTCAGAAATTACTGTATAAAAAATACTGCTCCAAATGTTTGTTCAAGAGCCCGTAGCTCACTGTTGGAGCCAAGAAACACACAGTGTTAGGCCAGTAATGATGGATACTTCGCTCACTTATTTGAATGAAATGCAGCATGAACTCTACTGATCGTTCATGCACAAACTACATGCAGTCAAAGTCAGTATTTGCTGTATTTCTATTCCTCAGGTCATCACACTGTTTACATCGGGGTCCATGTGCCGAAGAGCTACAGGAGAAGGCGGCGTCATAGAAGAAGACCTGGGCACAAAGAAAAGAAAGAAAAGGAGAAAATCTCTGAGAACTACTCTGACAAATCAGACGTAGAAAATGCTGATGAGACAAGCAGCAGCATCCTCAAACCACTCAGTAAGTACTGGTGTTGATTGTCACTTGCTACAATGGTCTGTTGTCTGGTGATTTGCTCCTGATCTGATCATGACAGAGAAAAGTGGATCAACGAAATCAGTCATCTTGTGTTCCACAATCAGAGTAGTCTAAATTAGTTGCTGTTGGGTGGTGGTTGTGACTTGGAAAGGCCAGAGCAGACATTTCATCCCTCTGTATTACCTCAGTTTGCTCCTGAGCTAGTGCCAGTCAGCAGCAGGCCAGTGTTTTTAGAAGCAAGTTGACACTGTGTGTAAGGAGATAGCAAGGAAACACAAAGACTGAGGACGTGCTTGAACAGATCAGTTGCAGCTTCTGCCCTGGCTCTCAGGATGAATATACCATGGTTCAACCGCTCCATGCTTTCAGCTAGAAAGTTTCCTAGGAGCTGGTAGATAAGCACCAAGACCATAGCTACACGCTGTAAGAAACACATTCCCTCGGGATTCGGCTTCGTTGTATTAATAACTTACGGGAACAGCTCAGGGACGGTATAGCTCAGATTCTTGAGAATAATTCCAGGTGGCTGGAGTTTCAGTACACAACTAGCTTGCAAGTGAGAAAATGCTTTCTGAGCTAGAGAGAGAAGCATGCAGCGGTCTTAAGACCTGGTCTTTGAAGAAAGATGCAAGTTACACATTTTGAAATTGTGCTGCTGCATAGTTACTGCATGTAAAGACGTTAACATGGGATCAGATCAGTCATGTCTGTAGCACAGGGCCTTTTATTCTCAGTAGTGCAGATACTTCAGGGATTGAATACTGAAAAGAAAGACAAGTCACAAAGACCATTTGTTCTTCATAACTGTCTTTCTCCAATTCTTCCAAGGAAGTTTTCTTCTCAACACTCAGAAACCAGTAATTGGCTTTACACAGAAATAAATAATTATCTGTCTTCAGGAGCTCAAGATCTTCAGTGTTACATTCAGTAGAAATTCGTTTTTGGATTCTGGATATACTGATTTCCTAGGGGAATCATTTCCATGGGCTAATTGTTCTGATGGCTGAAAACCTGTTTCTTTCATCAGATTTTGATTTGCTGCCTTTTGTTTTGCTAATCTTTGTTTCTGGCTTTTATTTGAGAAAGAGTTAACTGTATTTTTTCCTGTTGTTTTCACATTTCAGTATGTTCTTGTCTACTCTTTCTCAGCATGTGAGCATAGCAGTCTTTTCATCTCTCTGTCTGAGCATTTACCCAGTCTCTTCCGGCCTGACCTATTTGCACTATGTACTTTTGGAATGGGATCGCTTAAATCCCACACAATATTACAGGTGTCCCATGCAACGGTGTTAGTATTTACATAATGTGTAACTTTTTCTGTGTAGTTGACCATCTCGTGTATCCAGATATTTTACCAGGTTCTGGCTATGACTTGCTGTTGCGCACTGGTGGCCAGATCTTTTTACAAGCAGGCACTGTTAATTTAGAACACTGTAAAGGATAAGAGTAGTTCAGGTGACTCTCTTGGATTTCCAAACATTGAATTACTTGCTGTCTCATCTCCTCAGGTTTTTTCCCTCTCATTCTGCATGTGTAGTGACACCAGACCTCCTTCAGAAGTTTCTCCCTTTCTATTCTTTATAAATGGTTCTTTATTTCCATTTAGGTTTCTGTTTCTTAGGTGGCTGCTGATCTGAGATAGTTGGATATTGAGGCTGTGCCAGCTTCAGTGTTTCTTACTGAAACTTTGTTGGAGGTTTTTGAGTGTCTGGTTGGCCTACCTGTGTGACGTATCCAGCTGCTCTCTTTGCTGACATGAAAAGTGTGTCCAAGAGAAGATCAGTTCTCTGCAGACAAAAAAAACCATGACTCACCAATCTAGTCTGCCTTTCATTACTGGCAATCATGGCAAGAAATCTCAGTACAGCCCTTTTTTTTTTTTTTTTTTTTAAATCAAAAGTTCATTTTCAAAGGAGAGCTAAGAACATGAGCAACAAAGAATTAGGGAAATTTTCTGGAGTTAGAAGAAAGGTGGAATGAAATACTTTGCTTACATTTGAGGCAGCTGTCAGAATAGGGAATGTGACATAAAGTATCTTTTAGGACTCAACCCTGAGGCTTAGAAGAATGGGACAGGCAAAGGAAATTTGTGAAGGAGTGAGGGGTGTGATTTGGCAAAGGGAGGAAATGTATTTGCACTGCGGCCCCAATGGAGGAATAGTTGGATTTTGATTTTCTTCTTACATGGGGGGTAATAGAGGAAACTGAGCAAGAAGGGAAATACGGAGCTTGGAGACAACGAGCCCTGACTTTAGGGAGAGTGGACATTAGCTTAACATGCCCAAGGTTATTTTACACTGATGAATAGCTATAAAGGGATGGCACTGGTAAGAGCTAGGACAGCTGTGCAGAGTCTTGCTGGGTCTGTACTTGGGGTACACAGTGTTTTGGTGCCTTCAGAAGAGGAGAAAAAATCTGTGCTGGATGCCAAGGACAGCAGAAGTCCTAAAACTACTGTGCGATCTTAAATAGTTCAGCATTTGCCTCATGAAGGGACACAAGAATAGAAGAGCAGAGGATGTTGCAGTTTGTAGGATTAAGAGCTGCTGGGACAGCTGTGTTAATGACCTTTGCATAACACTGCTTTGCAGGATGGCTGGATGTAACCAGGGCTAGCCATTATCACCTGTGCTGATCACTAAAAGTGGTATTGGATTCCTGCAGGTTTCAGGGACCTGGCAGAGGCTGAAGCTCAATTTGCACTGTGTAGCAGATATAATGTATAAGACATTGTCTTCAGAGAGGCTTCAGAGGGGAGTAATATGTGTATGAAAGCATAATGAGACAATAAAATGAAAGTACCATTTATGTAGATACTGGTGAGATGAGAGGACTGAATGGTGAGTTATTTGAATCTTTTCCTTAGCACTGGAAGATTTTAATATATTCTGTTTTTTTTTCTCAACCATATTTAAAAGCAAGCAAACCCCAATTTTAAATTAAGGAAACCCAAACATTTTAGAGAAATGTTCGGTGTGTCTGAGTCTACAAAAACAGTAATTTACATATCTACTTCCCTGTTGTTTTTTGCAATTACTAGCTTGGCCAAGTAATCGCCAGTCCAGATGGTATATAATTCTTAGTTTGTCTTCAGATATAAGGACAATCATGTAAAGATTGACTTGTAAAATCTGTAATCATGAAGTTGTCTAAACTATACTGAGAGATTTTGTTTTTTGAGCAGAAAGCTTAAGTCAGTTTTAATTGATACATCTCTTTTATTTCTTGATCTATCCCTAAGGACTGTGAATTCTAAGCCTAGATATCTTACCTGAAGTTGATGCCTCGGCTTCTTTGGTGAAAACCCTAGGATCAGATTTTGCCTGAATTTGAATTTGAATCACGAGGTCAAACTGCTTGTACCACAGAAATGAACATGATGAAACATTTCTGTGGATGGAATCAAGCAAGCCCTCAGTCCATAAATGCAAACTTGCCTATAAATATTTTGTTCTGGCTCAAAATCAGTCTAGCTGCACTTTGGTATTTGGGAATTGGTGCAATTTGGAATTGTCAATACTTTAAAAAAAAAAAAAAAAATCTATGTCCTGTTCAGCCAAACAAGCCATGCTCTGAGAGTTTATAAACAACCTTCAACTCTCCCATCTGGAGAGAGTGAGGCAAATGGAACACGTACAGATGTGCTTTACCTAATGTAACTTACTGCTTAGGAAAGATGCCTGCTTTAAAAACCCGGACGGGAATATTGTGTGCGCTGAGGAGGAGGAGGTGTTAAGGCGATGTTCCTACTCCAGAGCCCTTTCAGTGTATTCCAGGCCTGCGGGGGCTGTCTCTGTGCTCAGAGAGAAAATTGGTTCACACCCTTGTTTTCAGGCAGGACTGCTGACACTGGTGCTAGCAGAAATGTGGCTTCCTTTAACCGCAGACTGTTACAGATCCCTGCTCCAGGTGAGGTGTACCAGCACCTCAGTTCTAAAAGTAGCTGCTCTAACTGGCCTGGCCTTGCCTTCCACTTATGACCAGTAAGAAGGAAATAACTTTTAGCAGTGGTTATTCTGCACCACCCAGGAAAGTGGAATGGAAGTATTCTTGGGAAAAATACGTATGATTTCATTACTTTAAGCAGGGTTTTAATACCCTCTTCTTACCTGCCTAAAACAAACACGAGAGTGAGTAAATATATTTTTATACTGTTGGAACACTGAATTGTTTCTAGAATACCTGACCTGCAGAAGGAAAAGGACGGCATACTGAAAGAGATGGTGTAAAATAGGGTTTTCAGAGAGGAAAAATAAGTAATTTTGCAATGCTAATGTCTGTGGTATTGACTGACTAGAATTTTAGACACATCCTCTATCAGTCCTGGTTAACCCTCTTGGTGGGTTGAAGGGAAGACTCAGCTGGGAGTGAGTGGAAAGCCACGGAAACTTGTCAGCTGGCATGTGCAGAGGTGTCAAGCCTGGTTCTGCCTCCTCAGGTCAGCTGATTGCTCATCTTGATACAAGGCAGATGGTGTAGTTTGCTTTACTTGCAAGGGGTGAAAAAAGGAAGGAAAAAGGAAAGCAGTTAGATGCTTCTTCTGCTAGGCTGCCAGCTGAACCCATTTCCCTCATCCTCATTCTTTCCCACAGCCATGTGGAGATTTTTTTCCATGAGGAAGTGTACCTCTGCTCAGTCTGGGAAGGGGTTTCTTCTCACTGTGTGGTTGCTCTCCAAGTTTATTTGGCTCGCATCCCTGATACTTGTTTGAGGTGGCTCAAACCCAATGGAAGCGTGCCTCTCAGTAAGCACTGTAGCAGCAGGCAGCTTGTAGACACTATGTTGGTGTATGCAGTGGCAGGAGACTCTTTGCAGAGAGACCAGTACTTGTACAGAGCTTGCTTGGGTTACGTGGCCCAGCCCTGTGCCCCTTAGACAAACAGCATGATAACAAAGATATAGATCTCTCTCCATTTTGAAACTGATGCTGTGTTTGGAATAACAATACTCGGCAAATATGGCACAGACTTAGGCATTAGAAGAAACAGGAGTAGAAAATGTGTGGCTCTTTGGCAGAATGGAAAATTCTCATTGTTTAGTTTATCTGCATAGCGAATGGCTTCTGGAAGGTAAGAGACTGTCAGTACGTCTTCAGAACTCTGAATTCAGTTGTGAGGCTAAAAACCTTTTTATAGGCAAAGGTGATTCCAAAGCAATGGAGAGCAAGAAGTCTTAAACTATAAAAATGCCTGGCCCTTTTCAAAATTGTAGTTAAGGACTGGTTTTATGAATAATAACTTGCAATACTACACCTCATTTCAAGCCCCGAGGCATTATATATAAAATAATCACCAAAATGATACCAGTAACACAGTTGCAAAAGCTTGAAAATTCTCTGTTCTTCAGAGTGATTTTAAAGCCAAATAGCAATAAATATTCTCAACACTTTCATGAAATTAACTAGAGCCATAACTTGCTTCTCTGATTTCTCATTTTTCGGTTTAAAAAATAGGTGTGAGAAGGTGTTGGCATGCCTCTTTTGTGCTCTGTGGTGGTGCAAAATGATATTCACTCCTCTGCTCTGTAACATTTTGCAGAGCTGTTGAGTTTGTAGCAGTGAGGAGGAGAGGAGCCTTCATTCACAATTTGTGGAAAGAAAGTAATAGGCGAGTGGATTGCAGCATCTTATGTCCTTGAGTTGTCTTTCCTCTGAACCCCAAAGTCTTGTTGGCTGCCTGACTTAAGTTCATCAAGAGTACATGAAAACAGAACATTGGAACAGAGTCAGTGAAACAGGATAAAGAAGCAATTTGCTTTGCTGAAACAGTGAGCTACCTGCTGTTGTTGCTCTTCAGTTGTAAATATAAGACAACTTCATCCTCATCCTGATTTTAGGACTTTACATGCATATGAACACACACACATTCACTTGTGTCTTTATCCTCCTCTTCCACTCTAAAGACTGGGAAGAAGTCTTCAGCAGTTCCCTTTGCTAAAGGGCAATAAGATTAGATTTTCCTGGTACGTTACTGATATTGGCCAAGTGTAAAAGTTTTATGCCACAAGTTGTGGGATGATGAGCTGCCTTGTGATTCTATATGGCTTACTGACTGTTTTAATTAAAAACCACTTGTGGATCTGAAAAAATCAGTGTTGCTGAAGCAAGAGATCTGTATGAACTCAGCGTGAGTCTTTAAAAAATGGGCTGGGAGGAAAGGAAATGTAGTATTCATGACGTACTGGAAATGGGCATGGCAGAACACATATCCTTGTTCAGGGTCAGACATCAGAAGTGACTGTGATACTTAGCATTGGCAGGGGATTTGGCAGGGTACATGGGCTCAAAAGCAACAAGTAATAAAGATGCACCTGAGAAACTGATAAACTGCATTTTGTAATAGTATTTTCTTATGACCTGCATCCTTGAAGACAGTACATTCTGATTTTGGCAGAAGTGAATACAATGGGTGGATAAATACAACTGCAGAATATACATTTTGGAAAACCTTAAGAGGGATAAGTAGCTGTGAGTTGAGGCCATCTTTCATTTTACACTGTTCATGGCAGCTGTTCTGCATATGGTCGCATGTAGGCTAGGCTTACTGAAGGTTTTCTGAAACAGTTGAAGGGTGTAACTGTGATTCTGTTTACAGGACACAAAAGCAGTAACAGGGGAGCAAGGCTGAAAATCTGGATCTGTCTGTGTTTTTTCCAGACGACTCGTATAGCAAGAGAGAGGGAAGGGATGATATGTCATCCCATCAAAGGTTGTAAAGGTTTGCAGTTTGCTGAGAGAAATTCCTCTTCCACCTGCCATTAGTACTTCTTGAAGGTTTCAGTACAAAAATCACTCTTGAGTCCTCAGATGTGAGTTAGGAGGAGTTCTGTGCTGAAGGAGAAAAGTGTTGCAGCAGAGTCATTTTATTAAGGTGCTATTTGAGGCTTGTGCTTTCTGGATGGTGTGCATTTCTCACAGTGAAGGTGAGATTTGGGCTGGATGGATCAGATTTGCTGTGCAGGCAGCCCCTGTTACCCCCTGTACAGATGGCATCTTCCTAGGCTATGGGTTAATATGCAGCTTTTAACAATTCTTATTTAAAAGGCATATTTCTCTGAAAACTAAGTTCTGTATAACCTGGTGGTAGGGAAGATGGAACTCCAGAGAATTTGGCTTTCTTGAAGCTTGTTGTAAGTTTTAGGTACGTGTGCTAAGACTGTGCTGATGAATACTTGCATTTAAATAGTTCTTGGTAGGATGTTTTACATGGAAAAAGAGTTGTAATTATAATGCATTGTCTGAGCCTGACAGATCCTTTAACATCAGTTGGCACAGTTTTCTGAAAGGTAGTTAATCTGAGCTTGGTTTATCGAGATGCCTCAGGGATAGAAAAGATTTTGTGGTAAGCAATCTTGTAGCATGAATGCACCGTGGTGATTTGTTTAAGTGGAGGCTTTTTCGTTTTTAATCCAAGTACAACAGTTCATCTGTTGCTTCTGGCTGCTGTGGGACACACCAAAATTGATGTCATTAGTATCCTTAATTTCCTTTACATCTTGTTTTACTTCTTGCTTAATGAATACTTTTTTTGGCCCTTTCAGGTTCTTCACGTCATCTGGTAGATGTAGGTGCCTAGATAAAAGCGGTACCTTGTGTGCACAAAGATGGTTTTGGAACTATTTTTGTCTATTCGGTGCAGTACCCCTGACGGTGTACCAGCCAGGGATCTCTTGAGGCCAAGCTGCTCTGTTTTTTTCTGATGCGTTCTCTCACTTGGCAACACGATCTTTATCTTAAGAAGGCCCACCTTGGGGGCTGAAATCCCGATAGAATCCTTAGTGCCCTTGATTCTTTTAAGTGCTTCATCACATCCTTAATTCCTACTGAGCATGTATCCAGCTGTTTCTGGAGAACTAACTGTCCCGCCAGTAGGTCAGATACAGTCTGTTCACCTTATGCTTCACAGATCCTCAGAACCATCACTTTCTGAGATATCTGTGCCCTTTTGTTCAATGCTTGTTCTTCTAAACAGTTTGCCTACGCAAGGCCTGAAACAACATTTCACATTGCCTGAAGTATGCAAATATGTCTCATTAACTCAGTAGGTTAGGGAACCCTCCGTGCTCAGCCCGCAGGATCAGGAGTGTCTCTTGGAGACACAGTGAGCCTTCATGTCCACAGAGCACCTGCCCTGTGCTGAGGCACAGATAGCAGACTGTCTCTGGCACTGCCTCGAAGACAGAGATGAAGGTTTATTGGAAACCACCTATGGAAAATGGGATTAGAGACATCAGTAATACCTTCTGGACGGTTTTTCCAAGCTTTCTGTTGCAAGCGTCTCCTTACAAGGTACAAACTTTGCAACTCTTCAGCACCAAGTTACCTCTTTTCAGAGTGCTTGAACACAAAATGGAGAAGTAGTAACACTGCAGTGTTACAGAAGTGGTTGGTGATTTCAGTACAGTACAGCAGGCCCAATTTATAGATGCACCTGCCTGCAGCCTGGGCCAGAGACTACACATCAAAATGCACATCTTGGACACCTACAGAATTGTTCCTGTTTGTCTTACGCCTGAGTGTGAGGTGGCTTATATGTTTTTAAAAAAATGCATTTGACATCTCTTCGGCTTTTCTTAAATAGACTTCCTACCTCTTCACATGCAAGAAGATTTATAATAAATTAAATTTCTGATAACACCTCCCAACTTGTAGTACTTGCTTTTCAGGCAAAGATCCCATATTGCGGAGGATGTCCTGGTTGATTTCCAGTGAGGAGTGGAAGTTGCCAGTCTTAACTGTGGAGCAGTCCATCCATAATAAGATAGAATTAATTCGACAGGAATATTTAAACATTGATTTGGGAAGGCTCAGGCTTGGTGTCTGCTCCGCAAGTTCATTAAACCAGCAGTTGTAAATAGCAGGAGACAGCTACAGGATTGAAATAAATGGCCCTACTTAGCAGAGTTTATGCAGCACACTCCCAGGGTGTGCCTCTTTCTATTACTGGTGTTGGATTTTTCAGCAATCCAATTTCTTTTCTGTCTCTTTAGTACATGGGGTGGGATTTTTCAAAAGCTTTTAGCTTCAGATGACTAGAGTAAGAGAAAAGACAGAGCAGTGTTGAGAGTCTTTGAAAAATACCAGGAAGGATGGCAAAGTATCTTGATTTTTGATATCAGTATTTTACATAGGGGTGATCAGGGGACTTTCCCATAAATGTAGGGGAATCTGAGTGCCTTTAGTGTTCTGGTCTTCAGGAGCTACACAGCAAGCTAGCGGATTTATCCCAGGTGGTGAAGTCAGTTGAAGCATGTCTTTCCTCTGCTCCTCAGATCTCTAACACTACAGGTAATGTATTTAGGTCACATGGAGCAAAAACACAGCAATAATTACTGCTTCGATTGCAGACATGCCCTCTGCATAGCTGGGGGCCCATCGAAGTGACTGTTAGGGTGCAGCTGGCTGAGTAAACGGTGAAGGGCATGGGAAGATGCTCAGGGGAAGGTAGGCTGTGGGAAAAGAGCAGGTGAGGAGGTCAGCAGTGCCTGTAAGTGCGGAGCCAGCAGCTGGGCACTGCACTGCGTGCTGACACAGCCCTCCTGTCTGCTCTGACAGTACAGAGGAGAGATTGCATAATGCAGGGAGAGACCTCTCAGTGACTTTGCTGCACATCTGACCATGCAGCATGAAGATGGCTGCTTTCTGGGGCTGAGTATTTTGCTAGGGACTTCTTTCAACAAGTCAAACCCCCTTGATCCCTGTCAGATTGGCTCATTTTGCAGTTAATAGCTGTAAGTGGTAAGGTCAGGAAGCCCTCTTGCCTTTCACTGCAAGGGTTACAAAGTGTTAGGTTTCAAGAAGGATATTTTTGGGTTTATGGCTGGGTTCAGGAAAGACACTCTGACCTCAAAAAATCCCAGGGAAAGATGTGGATGGAGGGAGTTACTTTAACACTCAACTGATTGGCAGGTGGGAAGGCGTCTTGTAGGTGTGGGAGTGACAGAAGTGACATTTGGAGGAGAAGGGTGTTCTGAGCAGCAGCTAGATGTAACTCCCTTACCTCTACTGGTTCCCACTGGCAAGGATTGGAGTAATTTTCTGGATGTATTTTTTCCGGTTTCTTTGGCCCTCTTCTGTTAATTGCAAATTCTTACAGCTTTTCCTGAAGCACTTTTATAGGATGAAGGTACACTGTGATGTGAGGCTGGGTCTAGATTTCAACTGTCACCCTAGGCAAAAGCTTTCTTGTTTTCCTGGTAAGAATACAGGGTTTTTCAGACATTTAATTAAAATAATTGCTTACTTTGCAATACTTATTGATTGAACATTTTTTCCCCCTAGTTCAACTAGGCTTCTTCATAAGCTGATCACATAAAGGCTTCTTAAAAACATTAGGTTTTCTTAAAACACTTTATGCTTCCCTTGTACCTAACATCCACCTTTCAGCATGGCTGAAATTGGCCTTTCAGTACAGAAGGTGCTTGCGGGCACTGTGGTCAGGTTTTGCCCTTACTGTGCAGTCATGAGAGCAGAGCTGTGTGAGCTGGACAGCAGGTGCCAGGCAGAGGGAGATGCTCTGGGGGACCTGGGAAGAGCAGGCTGTTGCTTTTTGGTTGGCGTTTCTGGGTAAGCAACCAGTGCAGTTTTTTATCACTGTTTAACGTATTCACTGCTCTTTCTTGCACCCCCAATATATGATATTTTTTGCTTTTCTACTTTCAGTGTATTTTCCAAAGTAGTTACTGAAGTGTGTTAATATCTCATTCTGACATAGAGTGAAACTTCTGTGTCTTTGCCAAGATTTCATTCCTTGTTTGTGACAGCTGGGGAAATAAACTAACCAGTTTTTTTTTGCTTGCGAAGTTTGGGTTCTGGATACCTGTGATAAAAGGTAAGGCTAAATAGTTCCTCCCTCAGTGTGTACTGAGACTCCCATGCATATTAACAGAAAGCAATCTTTCTTGGCAGTGCTGGTTGTTAAGGAAGATACCGAATGCCTCTGGTGTCTCCCCTCTAGGGTCATTTCTCAAGTTGTTTTTGAGTTGGGGAAGAGGAGCGGAGTTACTGAATTAAACTTCATGTATGTTAGGCCTAGTTAAATTTAGGTATCGGTCCAGTACCCACAGGGAGGAGTTATGCACACCTGCTTGCGTGCGATACATGGCATCTGAGCTTTGCCCTTCCACAGCTACCTTGTGTGCCTTCGGCAAGCCTTAAAAGCCCAGTGTTGAAAGTCTTCAGAGGAACAGTTATGTCGGGGATCTTGTGTGAGTGAAAATAAATCTCATCCTAATCTAACATTTTTCCCATGTTGTCACTCCTGGTTGTCACTCTATGGGCTCAGTTTTGCATCTCAGTCTGGCAAGTCCTTGACTTGGAGAAAACCTTCTGCCTAAGTGAAGCTCTGAACTCTGCTGGCCATGTTCTACCTTCTCTCTTTCTTCACTGGGACAAATTCAGGTCTCCCTACCAGGCTTATGCTTTGTATCGGGAGTGAGGACAAGTGACTGAACACCAAAGGGATAAAAGCTTCATCTCATGGGCCTCCTTTCACCCTGAACACCATAGTCAGTGCTGTGCAGAGGGCACTTTGCAGGCTCTGTGTGCGCAAGTGTCTGTGCGCAGAACTTTTCCCTGATTGAACTCTTCAGCTTTCCTCCAACATCTTTCTCATTTCCACAGAGTCAGTAAGTTTTATTTCCAGCAACATTTAAGGCTTTTCTTTGTGTTCCCCCAGCCGCTCATGTGCCCCTCAGGAAGGGAAGGACTTCTTAGCCACACAAGAACAGCCCTACCTTTGCAGTCTCACATAGTTCCTTAGAAGAAATTCACTGCACAGACTGAAATGGCCTACTCAAACTTTGCTTATTTTTTTGCTTGTAAGTTGTGTTTCAGATAGTAGCAATGTGTTTGTGTTAGTCACCTTTGATGGTGTCCTCAGCTGGGAGGTACTTCAGTGGAGCTTGCTGGGTTACAAAAGCTTTATTCAAGTGACTTAGGGATGTGTGGTGTAGGATTTAGAAAACATCTTTTATTTCTAGGGTATCAGTGTTTCTTTGGCCGTGATCAGACCGGTGCTTAAAAGTGACTTGAGTTTGAAAAAGTTTTAACAAGTCAGCATTGTAATGGGCCCTTGTGAGGCAGTCACAAATGCCTGGGCCTGGAACAACGTGAGTATGCAGGAGAGCATTTTCCACCCATACAAAGGCCAGGACAAATTGCGCAGGTCTGAGTTCTGCTTTCAGAGATTTCTGAATGTGTTGGAGATGAGCAGGCACTGCAGTGGAAGAGGAGGCAAGGAATGCGATTGTCATCTTCTCAAGAGAAATGATAATGTGCTTTTGATGAGGATTATCTATAGGGGCGGTACATTTAAAGGCACAGAGTCATCTCTTCAAGTATTTTTTTTAAGCCTGCCTCCACTGATATCCTTGCTAGAAAACAAACCACAAAATTGTCATGGTAATATAAGATAGTAGAGCTGCTGAGCAGTTCAGCTTAGGTTATTATCAACTTCATGTGATCAAAATCCATGACCCTGGAATCACAAGATTAATTTGAGTATGATTTATGTGAAACATAAATACAAAAGTGGCGTTGCTTCAGCTTGCCTTCTGGTTTTCACACCTTGACGCCGTTGCAGTCCTGCCTTACTTTCAAGTTTTCTTTGCAAATTGAAGAATTGATACGAATATTTTTAGTTAAGTGGAAGTTAAGGTTCTCCTATGGCAACATCCCCCTACGAGGAAAGTCAAAATCACAGAACACAGCTGGTTAATACGAAATTAATTGGTGCAAAGTTTGAGATAAGATATTAAAATGGAACATTTTGTGTTTGATAAATGGGGTGTGGGCATAGCAGGGAAAATTATCTGTAAAATAAAGTGATAAATCATTCTTTTCATTTTGCAGTAGGTATGAGTGATATGAAACGTTTCCATTGAGCGGTCACTGTCTTGATTAACCGCGTGTTTGCTTGCAGCTTCTTGAGTAAGCCATTCTGGATTAAGAATGGTCTTTGTTTTTTTCTTTACCAGGCAGTTTTTGTTAGAAATCTCTCTTGACCAAAGATGACATGATTTATCATACCAGATGTAGAGGAAAGTAATTCAAAATAAAAACTTGCACTGCTATTAAAGCCACAGGGTGAGTAGCTGACTACACTGTGGACTGTAAGTGGTTCTTCAACTTCATCTTCAAATTTATTCAATTTTTAAGTAAGAGGAAAAGGTGTCTCTGGGAGGTTTTTATGAGCTGCATGCTGTCACTTTGACATGGTACATCATTCAGATAAATGTTGTTTTAGATGGACAAAGAGAAAAAAAGAGAAGGCTATTCCTTTCACAGCACAGGGGAAGACCTCTTTTAACTAGAAGCTCACTGTACTAATCTTCTGTCTTGAACTGATAGCATGTGCCGCAGTAATTACCTAAGCCGCCTTAATTCTTTGCCTAATTCTGTTCTGTGCCTTCACGTGAAACTGCTAAGGGACAGAAAAGTCTAAGGAATTTACCGTGTGAAAAAAAAAATCTCATTTAGAAGCATTTTGATTTTAAGCCAAAGATATTTCCATAGCTGAGAAGGGCTGAATTGTGTATGTGATGGTTGGTACTCTAAAGCTGCCCTTTTGGGATTAAACTCTATGCAAATCTGGAGGACAGTGTGGGAACAAAAGATCTCAGAGCTCCGAGTTTCTCTCTGTGTATGTAAACAAGAGGTTGAAGTGCTTCAAAGCATGAACGCTGGACCTGCCCATTGAGCCTGATAGCAATTTCATCATTCCCCTTATGCTCTATATAATACATTTCATACTGTGAGTTTTCTGACTCATACTTTACCAGAAAGCACGACTTTGTTCAAGTGTGGCTCTGTCTTCCTGATAAATAGGCAAACTGGTCAGTGGTGGTATCACATTGCTTCTGGATATGTACTTTGTAGATGTATACACTGTGTATGCTGGTTTACAAGTGCTGTACTCATAACAAGGGAAAAAGTAGCAGTCATGATGATCCTTATTAACTTTAAGGTGAAGTTGAGTATGAGATCTTTTCTGCTGTCCGTAGTCAGCCATTATTGCCCCAGACAGAAAAAAATGACAGAGTAGAGTGTGAGCTGGCCCTGCCAGTGGCATGCAAAGTTTCAAGATCCTCCAAAGGATTAGTTTTATATTTCCTTCCCTTGCCTGAGTACCGAAGCAGGTGTTCCTGGGATGAGGAAAGAGTTGTTCAGGCACTAGGATTTCAGTAAGACTTCAAAATAATGCTGAGATGATTGCTGCTCCATTATGTATTGCCTTTTGATTATACAGGCTGGATGATGGTCTAATTCCCCCCTTCTCCCCAGAGGCGCTCTCGCTTTGGAGTACATGTGAAGCATGCTCTGAAGCAGATGGCTTTAGCCCACCATCCTCAAAAGAATGCCGTCTTCTTAAAACTGGTAGGGCAAAACACTCACTTGGAATTAGTAGGCCAATCAGTTCTAGCAGGATGATGAGATCTTTAGTATCATCTAGGAGAGATGCTCCCTGAAATGGTGCAGCTCTGGCTGCAGAAATCCAAACCATCTGCCCTAGGAGTGTAAGCAAAAACCAGGTACCCCTGGATGATAATCTTTCTTGTGGCGTTTAAATCCACTGATAGGAGCTAGTGGGAAAGCGGCAGCCAGCTGAACTGCAGGTGTACTCTGGGCAAACCGTGGCACAGGATGCCCTTAGTAACACCACCTTGTAATTTTACCTCCTAAAAAGCATCATCCCAAAGAGCTGGGAGAGAGGATACAGACTAAGTTGGTGTGTGTTGTTCGTTGCACTGAATGAAAAGAGCTGGACCAAATTTGCGGCACACTGAACCAGTTGCAGCTGATACAAATGTGACTGTGCTAGCAACCAAGGGAATAGTCAGGCGCGTGCAGAAAAGTGCAGGATGCTTTTCCAAAGGCATCCTGAAATAGATCAACTTCCAGAGAGCCTCACAGAAAGAAAGGGCTCTGACTACTGTAGGTACTGATGTTGGGATGGGGGAAGGCATGAGGGTCTCTCATTGCAGGGAAGTAGAGCTGTGAGCTGGTCAGGTCTTGTTACCTGAGATGAGGGAAAATTATTGCTTGATTCCAGCAAAATCCTCATGTAGACTTGGTGCAAAATCCTCTAATGCAAATATAAGCACAACTGAGATTTTCTTTTATAAGTCCTGCTTTGTGTTTTCTGTTGACTTTTCTGAGCCTCATTGAACTGTACCTACTAGAACCTTTCCAGATGTTGATCCATAGTGTAGTAATTTTTGAAACTGCTGTCCTTTCCTTCTTTCTGTTTTTCATTCTGCACTTCCCTGTCTATATACCCATCAGTAATGCTATTGAAGATCTACTTTTTCTATCACTTCTTGCTTCTGCGTGAGTAAGAAGGCAGGGTAGCCAGTTCTGGAGGGACTGATATGTGGGACACAGCTTAGCTGAACTGGTAGGGGAAGAGAGAGAGGGTAGGGAGTGGTGAAAGAGGGGCTCTGGGTGCCCCTGTGACATGGAGATGCCTCCACTCATGCCAGGAGGTGAGCAGGATTCTGCCAAAGACCAACTAACCTCCTAGAGTCAGGATTCTGGGTTTTGGAAATGAGTGCACAGATGGTTACACTCTGGATAGCAGCAGATGCTGCTGATCTAATGAGTAGGATCAGTAGATGTTTTAGCAAAATTGTGGTGTAGGGATGTCTATAGAACTGCAGTGCTTCTTCCTAATACCAGTTGTTTCTGGGGCCTTTCCCTTCTCCTCTTGGCAGCCCCCCATTTGTCTCCTCCTTTGAATCAGGCTGGCACAAAGACGATGCGGATAATTTTGATTGCACAAGGAAGCTGTTATGAAATTAGATGATTAAGAAATGTGTGGAGGTAGAACCAGAGATCGCAAGGCCAAAAACTTGTTTTACTTGGATGCCAGTAGGTTGTTATGACAAAATGGGAGTGTTAATGAAAAGAAAAAGTAAATCAATTGCATACAGAATACCCTGGTGATAGCAGAGCTACAGTCTTTCTGCCTCCTTACAGAGTATCACTGTACTGTGAGCTTTGTTGGAGCTTCAGCTTGCATAAGTGCAGACCCTAAAATAAATGTTTCTGTCACCATTCACTAAGATAAGCTTCATTTTACCCTCATAAATGCTTTTGAGGAAAGGTTTTTATTCCAGCTGTTTTCTGCAGCTGTGGGTCTTATCCAAGGACTTGCTCCTGGGTTTCTCTTTCTGTTAGGATTATTTAGGGCTGTTGAATTTGCTGTGGAGTTTCTGTTCTCTTGGAGCAGATGCTGTGCTGTAAGTGTGTTCATGCCTTGAAGAAACAGCAACTTAGTGAGAACCAAGAACTGGTTTTTCTTTTATCTATTCTGAATCTTACCTCTTTGACTTTCTGATAAGCCAAAATGGAACTACTTCACTGGTGATGTGCAGGACTGAAAGCCAAAGAACCACTGCCAAAGGTAATGGAAGCTAAAGGACACTCACATTTCAGCAAGAAATCTTAAACCTCATGTATAAACAAGCTAGGTCGAAAAAGGTCTCAGCCATAGTACATTAGTCATTGCAAATGATTTCCTTTCCTCTTCATTAGTGTCAGCTGTTTTCCAGAAGAGTGGTATATTCAGTAAAATAATTCTGTATGATATCTGAAACAAAAGCTTTGAGAGCTGTGCTTTGAATCCTGACCCAAGAGCTGTTCAAGTAGGGGAGAGTCTACCTTTCTGCTAGGATTTATTTGCTGATTTCTTATCTGCCAAGTGAACTTTAAAATAGTGATACTAAGTACATCAAAATTATGTGTGGGGAAGAGCATGGTCATCCAAAAGCTGAGGAAGAAAACAGATGTTAACTGAAATCAGAGCGATTATTTACAGATGTGTTTGTACTTGTAATGCCAGATTTACATCTATAAAGATGCAGATCCTTTTGGAATATTTTGCCTTTTGGTTTGTGTAATCACTGGAAGAGCAGTGTAGACATCAACAGTTAGATGGAAATAAAAATATGCATAAATCAGCAGAGTCCTTCCTTCTGTTTATAAGGAAACATATGAATGGACTGGTCCCAACATGGTATCGGGCTCATGTTCAATTCTTGCTTCCAACTACAGGCCTTGATATTTAAATACAGTAATGGGAACTGAGTTCATCCAGCCGAGGAGGGGTGTTTGATTTTGCTCTGAGCTGCTGGTATATAATATCCTGTGAGTTACATGGGTGTGCATGAAAGGAGAGGTATTCTGAGCAGCCTGATCCACGGAGACCTCCAGAAGTTACTCTGTGTTGTGTTTGTGCTCCAAGAGTGCTTCAATAATGATATGACTTATTAGGCTTGGATTTCAGGCTCTGATTAATAGCTTGGCTCCTGGGTAGTGAAGCTGGGAGCTTTTCTTTTGCTGAGTGAAGTGCGTGTCCCTATTTTCTACTTGGAGTTCTGCTAAATCTACACTTTCACTTGCTTAGAACCAAACAAATTTCATGGCTTTTAAGTGGTGGTGAAAATACAAAATGAAGCAGAAAGCATGTGTATCAAAACATGTTTGCACCCGAATGGAGAGAACCAAGCTCTGCAGTGAGTCAGCTCTACATTCAGCATAAAAGAGCCTCTCATCATACCTTAAGTATGGTTCAGAGTGCCTGTCCCTGCAGGAGCATTGGGCAAATATGGTCTGACAGGAGTGGCAGATGATACCAATAATAGATTAACTGTATGTATATTAAAAATGTGATAATTTCTTGAGTCTGCAGTGTTGTCATGACATTTTGGTCCTTGGCTGAAAATCTCTGATAGCATTGTGGGGTTTTGGGGTATTTTCATTTTAGCTTTGGAAATGAATAAGTAGCTCTTGGGAGGTGAATTGGCAGTCAGGAGAGAAGGGAGACACACACTAAATAATACTGAACTAAATAATACACGCTTAATAATACATCAATCAGCAAGAATTTGCTGCAAATGAAGAAACTGTGTGTACTTGGCTTTTTGTGCAGAGCAGTCAGAAAAGCTATGTTGAAAACCCAACAAAGATTCAAAGATGAGGACATTTACCAAATCTGGACAGAGAGTTGTCACAGACTCAGAGAAGCTAAATTAAGGTTTTGCTGTGACCTGCAGTCCAGATGAGTGAGCCTGTCCCCGTGAGCTGTATGGGAGTGGAGAGCGATGAGCCTGCTGAATTCCCTGCTGAGACTGCCTAAAATAAAATGGGCTTGAAGAGCTCACAACAGACAGCCCTGTAGCATGTTTCATTTGCACTGACATTGCACCTTACTTCTTCCTTTGCAGTGACATTGCACCTCGCTTCTTACAAAAAATGCTGAATGCGCTGTGCAAAGTGGTGTCTCAGTAGGAGGTGGTAATGGTATTGTAAGGTAGCCACAGCAGTTCACAGTCCAACACTTTGTGGCTACTGTGGTTTGTGGCTGAGAGTGGCTTGTCACTCAAATTCTTGTTCCAAGAATAAACCTGGGAGATAAGTCCACAAAGTTCCACGAGCTGTTTTGGGGAAGTTCTGTTCCCAAAGAGGAGCTGGCAGGGGTTGCACAAAACTG
Source organism: Numida meleagris (assembly GCF_002078875.1). Lineage (NCBI taxonomy): Eukaryota > Metazoa > Chordata > Aves > Galliformes > Numididae > Numida > Numida meleagris. The sequence continues at coordinate 55,557,064 of NC_034412.1, forward strand.
TATGGCTTCCAGTCCATGAAGGCAATGGAAACCTTCAGGCAAGCAGAGATTCATGGATGTGGGAGGATTTGCATGTGCGGCTTTGACCTTTCAGTTCTTGGGCCTTTAAGAGCCTACTGGGGAATCTTGCAAACCTGCCTGGTTCTGCTGTCTCTGCTCCAGACGCTGAAGAGAAGAGGAAGTCTTCTTCGTGCTCCTTGCTTCAAGGCAGGGTGCTGACGAGTATTCAGCTGGGCACCAACTCTTCCTTGTGATTTGGGTATTCCTAGAGAATGTGTCCGACACTGCTTGTTGGACTTGGCCCTTATTTGGGTTTCCCTTTATCTGTCTGGAACTCGTTCTGCCTTCTTTGTATATCGTGGTTTTCTTGTTCCAGCCTGTTCCTACGTGAATTGCCTAGGATGGGAAACTTCTGAAGGATGAATCTATAGAAAAAAGAATATAGTCAAGAATGTAGTCAAGTGACTTCATTCCAGCATGCATTTCATCGTGGGAATGAGAGCTCACTCTGCAGAAAGAAACTGCTCACCACCAAACAGCACAAACCTATTTAATGGCAACAATTGTTTCCTTGGCAAAGCCTAGCTAAAGCTCTCTGGGGGGATTAGTCTAGGTTTTGCATTAAAGCTGGACTGAAACATACCCCACATTCCTAGAGGAAGAAAAGTAGTGCCATCCAGAACAGTTGTTTCACGTCTCCTTCAAGAAATGGGGATTGGTTGGGGATGGATTGTTTCAGCTAAATGACTCTTATGGCTTACAGAATCACATTTGCTGATTAAAGACAAAAGAAACAGCTAATGTAACCACAGAATGCATTGACTTGAATTATTCATACGGACTTTAAGAGTTAAATGCTGTCAGCTGTATGGTTCGGGTATCAAGCTCATGCTCTAAACTTCTACTTGGAAAAACTTTTCCTTTGACCTGCCCACAAAGGTTGGGCAGCTTCTTGGAGCTCCCAGAAGTGAGCTGGGTGGACAGCCTTATAGCATGGATCAGGGAATGAGGTGACAGGATGCATGCTAAAAATGTCATGGATGAATGTGTCTTGGAATCTATACAGATACATGGTGCTGTTTTCTTTTCATAATTCTGATTCTGGTTTTCATTCCAGCTGTACCCTTGTAGCTTTTGTTCAGTGGTGAAAGGGGGGGATTTGGAATTATTGTACCTGATCTGCTTAAAATATAGATGTAATACGTAAACGCATGTACCTGTAAAACCTGCGGTATTTTTTTTAATTAATTACTTGCCTTGGAATTTAGATTGCCCTCTCTCTTGAGGGCTCCTTTAATGCTTTGGCAATAAATAAGAAGCTTCCAGCTGCAGAGAAAACCATGTTTTGGGATAAATAAGTTTGGTGTTTTTTGATTGTTGGACCGTTCGTTATGGAAAGAGGGCTTAAGATGTCATCTTTAAAACCAAACCTTACGGTTTGGTCTTGCTTTGCCTTCATGTTCTATGTGACTTCAGTGATACTAGCTGAGGTTATCAGCACATCGTCTGTCAGCACCTGTGGGAACAGCACAGCAGAAGGAGAGCTGTGATTTGGGTCAGCACCAAGGAACAAATGTAACTTAGATAGTTAAGCCTGTCTGTTTTCCAGAAGATTTAAGTCCATATTTAAAGCTCAGCATCTGTTGAAGTGCTGTGCAGATTGCTGATATAAATAGTTTGCTGAACCAAAGCTGCTCTGTCTAGGTGGGGAAACAATGGAGTGGCCAGATTTCAGGGAGTGCTTTCAGCTTCCCTATGTGCTGGGATGATGCAAGCAGGACGCCTTTGCCAGTTGCCTATTTCTGGTAGAGGTTGTTGCTGTCCTTTGACCTTTTCCTTAGCTCGCTTGCTAGTGAGGATGGGATTTGAGAACCAAATAAGCATTTATTTTGTCGCAAGTGTGAGAACGGAGCACAAGTAGGACTGAAGCTTGAGTGTCAGTTCTCTGCCTCCTCCCCACTCCTGGGATGACCTCAGACTTGTGCAGGTTTGCAGTTCCCCTCCCCAAAGCTCACTGTAAACCAATGCTTGAAAGCTGAGCAGGGCTCTCTCTTCGCTGAGAAGCTGCCAGCATGCAATTTGTGGCTCACCCCAATCTGTCTCTGTAAGAGAAGAAATTGAAAAGACCTTTTTTCTCTCAGCATTACTGTTGAGGAGCATTCTCATTTTCCCTGTGTTTCCTAGTCTTAGTGCCCAGCCACTAAACCGAATGCAAGGTGCCTCTGTAGCTTCTCACTGTTGAATTCTGGGTTGCAAAAAAAGGGAAATCTCGCAGCCAGATGATCTTTGTGAGCTGGGATTTTTCTGGAGCAGGACAATATGAGGGCAGTGAGCAGTGCCTTGTGCCCCTGGGAAGTGTTGATTCAGTTGCAGGCTGTGTGCTGACTAATTCTGATTGATGCGAAAAATGTACAGCAAGAGGTGCTGATGGTCACTGTGTGTTTCCTAGCCCTTTTGGTTGGAGCTGCCCTGGGAGCTGTGTTGGTCCTGCTGTGGTGAATGTTTCCTTTGCATTCAGGTTTCATTTCATTTCCAGTCCCCAAGTAAACCCTTTTTCAATGTAGAAGTAGTAACGTGGATTTTGTCCTAATCTTGACTGTGCCTTTGGAATATAAAGCATTGCTCCTTTTTACAGTGTGATGAGATACTTAATTCTTACTTGTTTAAGAGACGCGCAGAATAAGTTTTGCTAATGAAGGAAGTTACATTTCCCAGCTTTTCTGTGGTGTCCTTCCTCAGTCACTTGTGCAAAATACATTTTAGCCACCTATCCTCATTATTCTGTTACAGAGAAGCCAAGTCCTGGGAGGACTTAAATGCTGCTAACAGCCTGCAGCTGATGCAGTCCAAGGAAAGCAATGCTTTCATGGGATGTCCCATATTTTACAACAGCTGGAGCTGCAGGCTTGTAACTGCAGCTTGGCAGTGTCTGGGAAACTGCGCATGTATTTTCTTTCCCTTCATTTTCTAAATGTTGATATAACAGTTAATAACAAACCAAGGACTCCAGCTTTGTTTTGCCCTGCTGGAGAAGAAGGTGTAGACTTCTTGAAGTAGAAAATAGTCTGGTGGATCCATTTCTACTTGTGTTTTCACAATGACATTTTGCACCAGAAAATAGGTAACTTTCTTCTCCCTCTGTGGCTAAATGTGAATGCTTGGAAGGCTGGGCTTGCCCCTCAAGGGCAGCTGAATGTTATTTTGAGGCTGGCAGAATAGTTTTAGTTTGACTCTTACACCTACAGGTTTATGACTAAACTCTTTTCAATACTGTCCTGTGACTAATCTCATAGTTTTGCAATTTTTTAGCAGAACTGTAATAACAAATAAGAAAAAGGAAAATGAGTAAGGTATTTCTTTCTTCATTCTGCTGCAGTTGTTGCATACTTTTCAGAGCTAAGAAGCGTATTAATCAAAGTTCCTACGTTTATAGCCATTTTTGCCAAGTGAATTGGCACGTAAATGAACAGGGCAGAGAAATGGAAGTTGCAGTGCTTTGAGGAAGAACCTGTTCATTCCTGTTGTCAAAAGGGAATGTGGATGCTTTAATCAAATTGAAGGGCTTTGAAGATAGAACTATCAAAAGATGAAGAAATTTAATATGCACATTTAAAGAGCTACAGACAAGATTGCTTTCTGGGGAGAGAAGAGGGATTTCATGTTTATGGATTACAGGAATGCCATGTAGTACTTCATCTAACAAATGTGTAAACACCCCATTAATAAATGCTTATATTGGTTCATCATTTTTGAACCCTTGGCAATGATTATTTTACAGCATGTTATGGATCATGAAGCTGAGAATGACCAGAAAAGGTGTTTGTATTTCTTTTCACTTATTTTCTTTAGGCGGGGAAGCATGGTATTTATACACGGGTCACCTTGAAATTTTCAGACTTGGGAAGTTTAATTACATTTGGCTGAAGCCTGCTGGTCTTCAGCACGTTTTGGAAACTGACCAATGTGCTGAACTGCTCCGAGGGTCCACCTGGCTGTGGTAGCTCACAGGGAGAGATTTGGAAACCCTGCATTTGGGGTTAGCTCTGTCCTTGATCAGGTTAGCAATGGCCATGTGAGAGAGTGCAGCAGGCAGGCCACCTGCCTGGTGACTTCACTCAGGAGTTATGCGCTGTACCAGAGTCACTTTCTCCTTCGGTTGAATCATGGGACAGCTTTACTTTCACTAACATTAATAGATGATGCATTTTAATGACCTAAGCCTGTCTACTTGTGAAATATTTATTAGTAAATGCAGCCTTTTAGAAGTGTTTTAGATTCCTTCTGGCTTTCAAGGGAAGCAATTTGGTTTTTTTTCAAGTCCTGTTAGATGAGACTAACATTTATGAAGTTATCTTTACATTTTAAAAAGGTGATCATTCAAGTTTAGGATAACAGTATATGTAGTCACAGGCCTCATCTCTGATTATCTTGGCATACCCTCGGTGTGTGATGGAAACTGAGCAAGGCTCTGTTGTTGTCCACTGGAACAGCCAAAGCCCTAAGGGATTTGTTAGCATCTTGGCAAAGAAAGGAATAAACCAAAGTCTCTGGATTTTTGGGTGGTTCTGTGTGGAGCCAGGAATTGGACTTCATCCTTACTGGTTCTTTCCAACTCAGGATGTTCTATGATCTTACATAACTTCACACAGGTTTTGAGAGAGCTTGAGACCTTTGCGTATATGCAGGAAAGCATCAGGTGGTACTTGTGCTCTGTTGAATGCCCTTGACATCAGAATGGTGCTGAGCAATTTGCGCAGGAAGGGAGTGTCCTTATCTCCTGTCGCCTTCTCTGTCACCAGTTTGGATTCTGCAGGTGTGATCCATGCACTGTGGCTATCAGTGCATGTCTCTGGGGAAAAAGCAGTGAAGCAGTGCAGCTCATGAAGATTATCAGGAGGGAAATCTGGCCTTCTTCAAGTCAGTCTGTGGGAGGAAGGATGAGGAGGCATCCACAGCCCTGCCTCTTGGCAGGGGGCATCTGGTGATTGAGCAGAGAGTGAGCAGCACTTCAACAAATGGTATCTTGGAGAAAAAAATCCTAACACCACAATTTTTGAACTTGGGAAATATCCCACACGTGCATGTTTGTGTGATTATCTAACGTGGTTATCTGCCTACTTCAGTTCTGCCCTGAAAAGTGCGGTAATTCTTAAAGAGCCAGGACGTGTCTGTGCCCTGGAAAGGAAGGAAATTGAAAAGGCAAATCCTTTAGAGTAAATTGTCTCAGGAGCAGACCTTATTGACACTGACTTGTGTGGGGAGTGGTTCTCTTCCACCTGGCACAATCAGTCAGAGTGGTCCCAGATTTTCAAAGACCTGCATTTGTATTTGGCGGTAGGCACCCCAAAATTCAGCAGCTTTCCATATACACTTCCTAAGCGGTACTCTTGCAGTCAATTTTCATGCTGCTTCTGTGACTGTGTGTGTTTTTTAAGTAATCTACTGTCCTGGTTTCTGATGTTAGGTAGCCATTTGCAGAGTGCAGTTCTGGGCTATTTTTTTCCTCTCTTCCCCTTCAATTTTTTTTTCCTCTTTTGTTGTTGTGGCTTTTTTTTTGTTGTTGTTGTTCATTTTGTAAGGAACTTGGAGTTGGTGTAGGTGTGTTGCACTCACAGCCTCATTCTTAAGCTCGCTTGGCTGAACTTGGATAATACCAGGGCTCCCTGGGGTCTCCCCAAGGTCCTGGGGCCAAGGCTGATGTGGCAGGCCAGAGGCTCCCTTGCACATCTAGATGGTAATTCCAACATGTGGAGACCTCGGAGGAGCTCAGACAAATCGAAATGCAATGGTGCCTCTCTCCATACTGGCACTGAAAAGCACTCATAGTCCTGAGTGCACTTGATGCAGAAGAGAAGTTGCTTGTTCTCGGAAGCCCAGGGCTTCCGAAACATAAGGTCAGTGCTTAAGTTGTCCAAACATCCTTCTCTGATTGAATCCGGTGTGACATTTCTTCAAGTAACGTGGGTTGGTGTCCTTCATTTAGGAAGAACAGACAGATTTTACATAGCAAGAGGAAGAGTAAATGTTTTTCAAGAAATATTTTGCTTCCTACCAAGGTCATGTATTTTCAGTTATGCAAAGCATGTGCTTAGAATGGGAACCTCCAGTTGAGGACAGCTTTTGAATGCAGTAATCTTAGGCCAGAAATCCTTGAGGTTTATCGCATACGATTCCCTGTCTCTTTAGGGGATTGAGTGGGAATTAAAGTGTTTTTTTGTTTTTTTGTATTTTTTTTTAAAAGTTACTTTTTTAAAAAAAAAAAAAATCTAGACCAGATCCTCTTTTGTCTGTGAAGTATACTTTGATGCAATGCTATTTGCAAATGTTTGACTTCACCTCAAAATCAAGCAGAAGAGGGCTGTGTTTGAGGGAACGGGTATAAGAAAGAGCTGCCCTCTTCTCTGTGCCTTGTCAACTGCCACAAGACTGGGAAACACCTGGAAAATAACTGCTGACTTACTTTCTACCTGTTTCTTTAAAGCATTTGCAGGATACGTGTAGTAAAAAATCCTGTCTTTCCGAAGGTACTTTTCTATGTAGTAGAGTTGCCTTAGGGTGTTCAGCATCATTAGGATACTGAGAAGTGCACAGCACTCACATGGCAGCCTGTGGATGGAAGAGGTGTTGGTGTAGTCTAAGTACCGCAGTTAATGCACAGCAGATTGCTGGCAGATTTATTTCATAATCTTTTTTCTTCCAAATTTGTGGCTGCATGAATATCCATTTACGAAAAACACGGAGGAAGAAAAAGATTGATGTTGATAAATGAACACATCTGCTGGCCTCAGTTTGACTTCACATATGCTATTGCATCAGTCAAGGTTTTAAAATTTGTTGAACTCTTCTTTTAAAAATACATTTTAAAAGACAATGGAGGACTTCGTAACGTTTCCTCTGTGCAGATCCTTCACAGGGGACTGTTTTAAAGTTGATAGGCTACGTTATACTTCATCAGTAGCTGTTATAGCAGGGATCTGTCAGCTTGTTTGTGACACCAAACAGCTCTTCTGCTTTGAATGTCCTATGCTTACTAAAATGAATGAAGTCCCCACGCAACTTCATGTTCCTTCTTCCAAACATCTTCAGTGTGAGTGACATAGCAAGATATGATGACAGTGACCCCTTGAAAGGTGATTCAAATAGCATATATTCAGGTTGTTTGCAGTTCCACCTCTGCTGAAGTTTGCATAGCGCTTTGGTTTAGGGGACTGGGGAAATGAGGAGATTCCTCTGTATTTGCCAGGGGCTTGTATTTACGTAGAACTTTTAAGCAAATACTTTGAACTGAGGGGCAGGAAAAGAAAGGGAATTGTAATTCATGGCTTCTGAAAATTAGCTGTGTATTCCCTAACATAATTTCCGTGTCTCTTTTTAAAAGTTCAGTAGGTTCTAAGCCAAGGTTTTATTTTAAAAAAAAAAAAAAAGTCCCTTCTCAGTGTGTGTATTTGCATATGCAAATAAAACTTAGAATTCTACAATCTGAAATGTATGAGATGAATTCATGTGCGTCTCAGCATGCTCACTGTGCATTCTCAGTGAATTCCTTTCAACTCTGGCGCTTCACCACTGCCTCTCACTTTTGAGCTGCTCCTTCCCTCTTTGATTGGAGTAAGGTCTCATTCTTCCTGGATCCGTGAAAAACAAGTGCTTCTCGCTGCTTTTTCAAGTCAGGGATTCAAATCAGCAAGTAATAATGGATTTTAATCTGGCTGTGTACTTTTCATGATTTCTCAAAGCTGATTCTCAACAACTGATGGTGGCTGGTAGCTTACAGTCTGGTACCTCTGACACTGCTCCTGGCCCTCCAGGTACCAGGGTGTGTATAGCAGGAGACATCCAGCAGAAAGGGAAGAGGAGCCATGGTTCTGTATGATAAGGATGGCATGGTCCCACCATACAGCCCTTGTGCTTGCGCTGAAATGGATCTTCCCATGTAGGAATGAGATAACCTACTCAAGTTACTTGTGTGTGTTTTTCTTTTTTATTTTTTAGTGCGCGTCCTGTATGTGTATGCAGAGCCTTGCACAGTAGAATTTGCACTACTGGAGCTGGCAAATTCTCCGTCAGCTCTGTGTGAAGGAGAAAGTCAGCTACTGCCAGGAGTTAGGGGTCTGGAGAAAGCATGAGCTGTGTGCTTGTCATGCAGGTAGCTGATTACTAACAGCTGCTGGTGAGAGCAGCTGTAAGGTAACTACTGAAATGTATAAGATTGAGATCATTTGAATCTCAGAGATTAGCCTGTATGCAAATTAGATGGTTTTTAATGCATATGCAGTTTCATATTCAGACAAATTCAAATTAGTGTGTGGAGTTGTCATCTGTACAAAACCACAACTGTGATGAATGCTGTGCCTGGGAGCTACATGGGCTGACAGCTTAATTGCATTTTGTGTGAGGGATAGTCACCTCCATTTAAGAACAGGAGCTGGCTTTGCTTCCTTTAATCTTGGCGTATAGATCAACAGTGTAGTTGCTGCACAGAAGGACCAAGTCTTTTTACTTTTTCCTATGAGAGACTTTTTCAATGAATCAGTTACCTTCATGCTAGAGCAGCGGGTGCTGGCATCTTGCGCAGGTCCCACGGATGGCCCAGGTTTTGGCTCATCCTGACCTGAGCAGAAGCAGGGCCCACGGCACCCCAGGTGCCTGCCCAGCATGCTGCAGGCGGGGGCAGCCCGCGTGGTGTTACGTGATCGGGGTGCTACCCTGCCGCTAGCACTGGGACGAGCAGGGGCTCTATTAATAGAGCTAAGAACCAGATGATTCCTGGGGTTACGTGAGTGCTGCTAGCTCTGGAGATTATAGGTAGGTGCTCTGGTACCAGGAAATCAATCCTGGGTCACGCGTATGTTGGCAAGTGAGTTGGAACCTCAAATACTGCAATTTTGAAATTGTCTTTAAGCTGAAAAGAAGTGTTAATGTGTAAACATCCACAGCTGTGGTGGAGAGAGATTTGTTTTCTGTGCAAGCTGGTGAAACTCATTTCTGAGCAGCACAGAGCATGTGAGCGTGTGCGGGCACTTGAAGTGCAGTTGCCACTTCTCAGTGTTTTGTTAAACTCCTGGTGTGGGGGCCTGGGGATTAGCTGCTGTTAACCAGGCACATGAGATATAGAGCCAGCACATCAGAACTTGGTTCCCATGGAGGTTGGTAGCCATGCTGTCGGTGCTGATAGTTTTAGAATATGGTAACTGTGGTGCGAATCATTTTTTTGTCACTTCTAGAGATGCTGTAATGCCTTCAATTAAAAAGTCCAATTGAAAGGTTTGGAGAGGTCTGTGTTTAAGCATTTCTTTCTGATAAGGCTTTATCACAGCTGTAGGGTAGAAAAAGTGGATGCTGGCAGTTATCACTAATGGCTTTAAAAGTCAATATAACTTCTCAGAAAATTCTGTTATAAATTCACTGAGTGCTTCAGTTTGCATAGTGTAAATTACAAGGTAATATTAAAAAAGGCTCACATTACCTTTGGGGAGAAGGGGTAGAAGGGGCAGTAGGGACAAACGTCTGTTCAAAATTCAGTGAAAGGTTTCAGAGAATCTAACAAAAAATATTCTAGCTGTGTCTCTGGAAACTAGATACCACCTGTTCTACATCATGTTTGAAATTACTGCCAGGTGTTTGTGTCTGCCAGGCAATGTCACAGGTGAAAACTTGTCCAAATTACCCACAAGCACAAGGTTTTTGAAAGCCTGTTTGCACATGTGCAGTAAAAGGGCTTTCAAATTCAGTAGTTGTGGCCTCTGAGGTCTTTGTCTTAAGTCTTGATCCAAGTTATGGACTCATCTCTATGTTCCCTGACCCCAGCCTGAAAATAAAGAGCAAGGATTCAACAGAAGTCGCACTGGATGGCAGACAACTGCGTCATTATGGTCTTCATTCACATTGCTGGAGTATGAAGAGAGCACGGAACACAGCAGTAAAGTGGAAGTAGGTTTTGGCTGAGCAGGAAAGGGCAGTCTGAGACTTTGCAGGTGAAAATCTGGGAGTGAAGGGTATTGTACTCTACGTATTCGTGACAGAAGTGCTGTTGTTGGGAGCAATGAAAGGTGTTTCCTTGTTATGCAATATCTGTGCTATGTGATTTTGTTTTTTCTTCCAAAGGTTTTAGCCTCTGAATTTTGTGCTACAAGAGGCTTCCAGGAAATGTATATTCTTCTGTGCAGTGTTGCATTGCATTCTTGTAGTTGGGTTCAGAGGTGTAAATTTCTTGTTTCTGGATGTCTGCTTTGTCAAAAAGTGTACATAGTTTCTAAATGGCAAATGTTTTGTGCAAAGAAAGGTGTGGAAATATAAGTTAGTTGTCCTATTCCTTGATTTAAAAGGGTGCACGTTAGTGTCTCTGACAGAATTTTTTCAAGGTGAATATTATCATTTCTAGCAAAAGGAAGGGTTTTTAAACACCTGGGTTTGATCCTTGAAAATGCTGTGATTTCAAGGGGGGCAGAAATTGGCTAAACCTGACTGCTCCTCAGAAATCTCACAAATCTACCTGTGGACTGTGTTTTATGCACTGACTCTGTACACAAAAAGATTTTGGCCAGGATAGCCAAGTAGAGGATTTAAAATTTGTTACTGGAAGAAAATGGCAAAGCTTTTGAGCTTGCAAGTAGTCCTGCAGGTCTCTCAGCTCATCATGCAGCATAAATTCACTGGAGAGCTGTTCTGAACAAGGGCAGTGTGTGGTCTGATCCACTTCCCTTCCCCTCACACTGCCTGCTGCCAAATGGCTCAGTTTTGCCCAGCCTGGAGAGTAGTTTTGTTGCCTCAGAACCAGCGTGCCTACTGCCAAAGTATTTCCCTTGTTGTGGGAGCTAACTGGTTGGGCAAACTGTGTACCCTATACATCCACTGCACCTACTGCCATTTGTATAATGTGTTTTGGAGAGCTTTTTGCTTACGAGCAGCACCATTTTGGTAAAAATAAATAATTTATATAAATCACAGCCATAGCTTCAGTAGCTCATCTGTGGCACTCTGCTTGAGAAAAAGGCCTTGGGAAGCCTTCAAATGTGCTTATCTTTGAAGCTCAACTGTACTGTATGATATTTTGCTGTTGATGGGGAGAATTTCTTCCTGACCAGCCTGTGACCTGAGGGTTTTATCCGGGAATCAGCCTTCTGTAGGACATTCTCCCTGCTTTTGCCGAAGTGTCTCATTTGCTTAGTGTTTGCTAGCAGTACTTGTCTGACAGACTTTCTCAAACTGAGTTGCGTGACAGCAGCGTCAGAAGAGGCAGCTGCAGGATTTGGTACAGCACTTTCATAAACCTGAGTTGAGGAAAGTTACCTCACTGCTTCATTTTCGTATGCTCAAGGGGCTATAGGTAACTAGATATTTTCCTTTAATAACACTCCACTCATTCAAATCTCTCACAGCCCTAAGTATTATCAGTCTGAGCAATGTGCTGTTTATCACTGTTATTTTTCAGCTTTTCCTTCCGCCATCGGTGATGTCAAATATAAAACTGCTCAGCCTGTTGTATTCCTTCAAGTCGCTTTGGGAAGGCCAGTGTAGCATATAACAGAAAACTGTTTTAGGGTCACATTTCACTGGGGATAACTTTGCAATCATGTCTTTGACTACCACTATTGCCATTCAGCTGAAAGGTTTGCCAAGAGTCTTTTTAGTTTGCTTACCTTACAGTGGTGTTGGACTTTACTGGCTTCTGGTAGGAAGTTAACATTAAGGTGAATCGTAGATTCAGGCACAGGCAAATGGATAGCTGGATAGTTCAGCATTTCTAAGGCCATAATGTTGTTTTCTTCACCATCATCGCGGTTATAATCTGTTGTTAATCCCTCAAGTCTGAACCTGTGACTTCCCAGAGGGCCCAAGGCCTTTTGTTGATTTTGATTTGCAGCCCTATTATAGACAAATTAATGTACATGAGTGACAGCATGCCAGAGAGAGACAAGAAGAAAATGAGTAATTAACATATATTGGGTATTACTGATTGCTTTTATGATTATCTGGATTTTAAGGTATTAGCTGGAAAAATAACTCCTAATCCCTTATTAAAGATAAAAGGCAAGTCATTAAAAGTAGAAGGTTGTTTTTAGTCCTGAGAAGTCCTGGAAATATTTCTTGGCTCCAGCAGCAACCTAACCTTAAGAGCCCATAATTCCAAGTTACTCAGCTTAGTTGTTTTCCTTGGTAAGGGAATTTCTGAAGTTTCCCATGTACTGGGAGGTAGAGGGGCTGCAAGACAAAGCGACCCTTGTCACACAAACTGTGCGCTTGGCACTGGGTCCAGAGGCTTTGAATATCTGTGTGGAGTGAGCCTTGCCCAGCTGCTGGGCTGTGAACTTTTGGCAGGGTGGTCTGAGGTCGCTTAGCATGCAGCAGCGGCAGCTTCTGTGGGGGTGTTAACTCAGTTCCCACTGCGTGTTTCCATCTCGCATAAGAAGCTCCCATCACACTTCAGCTCCTTCCTGTTCTCCCTTCCTTACAGCAGAGCCCACCCTTTCCATCACAGCTGTGTCATTGGTTTTTACATCTAGGTGCTAAAATTTGCAGACCACAAAGCCCAGCAGAGGGGTGGCAATGAATGGCTGAAGCACTGGGAGCAGGAAAGAGTTAAATCTCACGGAAGGGTAATGTTTCTATGCTATTATTCTTAAACCCACCCAGTGTGTGTGCCTGTTTCTGGGGTTAGAAGGAAAGCAGCAGCACCCCTTGCTGATTTATTTTAATTAATGATTTGCAGAAAGTTGCTACACGCAAAGTGTTGCTTGGTAATCCAGTCCTATAAAAAACAAGAAACAAAATAGATTTCTTATTTCTGGATAATGACATTTGAGCAACAGGGAAACAAGACAGTTTTTACTTTAATTTCTCTATTTGAGTAGTTTCTTTCAACACATCATACTTACATACTTCTAATTTCAAAAAAAAGTTCTGTTGTATGCATCTCTTGATCAGGGTGCCTTGTCTTCAAGAGGTGAATGTTTTTATGGAGTGCTTTGTTTTGAAATGTTGGTGTTCACCTTATGTAGCACATGTGCTAAATTTATTCAGTAAGTAATGTCTTCAGAGTTGTTAGTGCTGAAGACTCACGTCATGCTGAGGAGAAATTTGTCTTTCTGAAAATGTGTATGGAGTCAATGATTTTGTGTCAAACTCTTATTTAGGTTCCCTGAACACAGAGTGTGTTTTTCTGCAGTTGTTTTGTTTTTTTTCTCCTGACTAGTCTTGAGGGGCAGCAGGTGGAGTCAGGTCAGTAGTACTGGGGCACCTCTTCCAAAGAGCCTAAAGGGTCCTGAAAACCATCTTTCATTGAATGTAGTATCTCCTGTGAGAATATATCTGGGAAAGGTCACTTCAATTTTTGACGATAATGTCTATGCAAGAAATTGACATGATTTCTCTAATTCATTTTAAACCTGAGCCTATCAGTTTGGTTTAATTGCTCCCAATGTCTCTGTTTAGATTACTTCTCTATATCTGTGCCGTAACCAGAAAAATTTGGGTGTGGGCCCTGAATGAAACATTTTGGGGCTGCTCACACAGCCCTTGAGTAATAGCTCCATTTTACTAAGAGCCAAGGAAGTTGGAGATAAGACACCGGATGAGAAGAAACTGTGGAAACCCTATCTATGGAAAAGTCAGCACGTAAATTTACCAAGTTGGATGCATTTTTGTGCAAATGCTTCTAATATACAAAGTTGGCTTTTTTTTTTTTGCTACAATTTCTGAGCTGAACTTCCAGACGATGATGTCAAGTAGATCATTAAAAACAGCATGGGGTTTCCAGTCACTTTTCATTACTAAAAGATCTTCTGAAAGCCTGACAGACTGTTCCTATTTGGGCAGCAGATGTGATAACTGGAGTGGAGATTAGCTATATGCGGTGTTCACTAATGGAATAGAATAAATGAGGTTGGAAGGCACCTATGGAGGTCATCTGGTCCAAATCCCAGGCTCCAAGCAGGGCCAGCTTGGTAATTACATTATTAATGTTGGTTTCTAAGTTATGATATAATGTACAAAGTGCTGTTTCATTAGATAAAAGTGAAGGTGAAATAGAGCCCCAAAGAAACACACTGATGCATTTCTCCCAAGTTTTTCTGGTCTACTTGGGTGCTACTGGGCTGACCATGCTCAGAGCAGAAAATAGGTAGCTGTCCTTGGGCTCATTCTGACATGCATGTTGATATGAGTGTGCTCATATCAAGACACTTGGAAGTCTGGGTGCTTGATGCTGTTTGTCCTGGCTCTCCATATCCTTCACTGTGTGGTAAAGTGACTTGCAATGTGCCTGCTGTGGAAAATGGCTTTGTTTTCAGCTGGGCCTTGTACCAAGAGCAGGTCAGCCAAGTTGATTAGAGAGAGAGAGAGCCATGCCCTCCCAAAACCACTCAAGGGCCAAAGCTCACACTGCTGTGGATAGGCTTTTGTGCTCTGGTCTGTGCCAGGCCTAGGAGCTTGGCTTCTAGAGGAGCGCTGTGTTTAATTTTCTATACTTGCAGAAGAAAAGTTTAATTTTTTTCAGGTAATTTTCAGTTTCTTGGCAGTGGTACAGGTGGATGTAAATTAAAGGTATGTTTGTTTAGATGAACTGTCAGTCAGGACTGTCACTGAAAAGACCAGATGCGAGGGTTGTGGAATGATGTCAAGTAGTAATAACATTACTAATAACATTAGGAGTGTGCTCTGCCTTACACTAAAAGATGTCTTCCTCCATACCTGTCAAACAGGGTTGTTGTACTTAAGTCCTGATCCAAACTGTATTGCAAACCATAGGACTTCTGTCATTATCTTCCTCCCCATCCCTAATTGCCAAACAAAACCAAATAAAATTTGGAGAAAATGACTCACCGTAGTCTTGTGCAGAAATGTGCATGGGCAAGATGAATTAGCCAGACTGCACCTCTCTGGGAAGCGTCTCTCTGGATCCTCCTTGTGTTTGCTCCCTCTATTTGGTCTCACAGCTTCCCTGTTAGGTTCTTCATGTCAAGTACAAGGAATTGCATTTTCTCTCCCTTCTCCTCTAGTTTCCTCTATACCCCAAGTATAAGCAATGAAATCTGTACATGAGTCCTGCTGGATCCTTCTCACAGGTAGAACAAAGGAGATGAGATCCTGTAAAAAAAACCAAAACAAAACAAAACAAAAACCAACAAAAAACATAAAACAAAGACCATTTACTCCTGACTTGCCTGCTTTGGGGCTAACCACAGGGTTCACCGTTAGGAAGGTCAATGCTTTTGCAAAAATCACCCTCCATGCATTTTGCTAATTACAAGCAGCTGTTCTATTCAGTCCAAGCCATCCTTAAACTGACCTCCTACTTGTTTTTTCCTCCCAACTGTCTAATAATTAACAAACTACTTAATGCACAACAAAAGACCAATTAACCCTAAACCAGTTAGTGAACTACATGTAGATTAGTTGTAAAATGTTGCTGTAAACATTAAATGTTAGGCAATTACATAAAGCAATAATTGATACAGTTGCATTTAGGAGCTTAGAAGGGAAAAAAGTGCTTGAGTTCTAAGAACTCTGCTAATAGTTTTTTGTTTTTAACTACAGCAGCCTCAGTCTGCATCAGTCCAAACAGGCTGTGGCAGCTCAGATTCGCTGCACATTAGTGGCGTGGAAGAAAAATAAAGGCAGGCTAACCTTGTGCACTTTTTGAAACCGTAATGTGGGTGAGTGGTGGTAGAAAACCTCCAAAGGGCAGTACCTGGCATCTAGGAAGAGATGGAAATCAGATAAAATAATTTACTTGTTTCTGTTGCAGAGGTGGTATTCACTGGTAAAGTGTGCTAGATTAGCTGGGTACCAGGTTGTGGTGATTTCATGGATTGATTATTATTTTCAGTTTCATGCTGTACAAAATGTTCCAGAACTTAATAGAACCTGACTGTTAGGCAGGATCCTGTTAGATGTGAGCATAGGTTCGGTCATTTAGTGCTGGTGAGTTTGGCTGTGCCTTCCTGTTTCTGCAGACACTTTTCATATCCAAACTGCCTCACATTTTGGCCTTTGAAGAACTGCATTTCCATTCACTTTCTGGGGTAAAGTTTCACACGAAGAAGCTGTTTTGCTTTTCTGCAAAATCTTTAATCCTCTTAATTGGCTGTATTACTCCAAGGTGGTCCACTTGATCCATCAGTTCTCAAGCTCCTGCTGCTAATGTTCTTAAATAATTCATTTTCCTTGTTTGTCTTATGTGCTAGTTCTTCAGTTTGTTTGAATCTTTGTTATATTTCATGTTTGCTAGTTTTTCTTTGACCTTAAGCTTACATGGGACTGAGATATTCCTAAATGGTAAGCTTTGCCACCTTACTCTGTATATTTGTACAGCCTTATGACTTTCCTAGCCTCTTAAAGTATATCTTGGTGTTGCTTGCTTAGAATTCTATTAGTCGTCTTTAAATTCTCCAGATATCAAGTTTCTCCTCTTTCAGTGAAAAATGTTAGGTTTGTTTGAAGTAGCTTTCTCCTTTCCTCAGTTTTGGCAGTACTTTTTTTTCCCAAGTATATTGATCTTAATTACAGTACAGTCATTTACTGAAAGCTGACCTATGCTTAGTTTTGCTGTATAAATACATTGGTAATGAGCTATTACTTTTTTTGACACAGTTCTGCTGGTATAAATCCTAGTTGTATTCCATTCCCCAAAATGGAAATTTTTATACCTTCATTTGATTGGTTTAATTACAGAAATATGCTAAAAGTTTATTTCTAACCACCTACTAACTAACTACCTTCCAGTATAGGTGAGTCCTTAGCAAACTAACTGAAGTTACTGGCTTGCCCAAGTCAGTTTTTCTCCTTGTACTCTGGAGATAAATGAGAATAGATCTTTCCTCGTCTGTGCTGTAGATGCCAAGGTTAATGACAAGATCTGGCCAGCTGACTGTCAGCCAAGGAAGGGTATACATTGCTAGCCTGAAATTGTTTTTCATTAACATTTCACTGCCCTTTTTTTTTTTTTTCCACAAGCTTCTTTATCTCAACTTTTCTTCCTTTCTCTGATGTTTGTTTTATGCTGTTGACATTTGCTAAAATGCCTGCTGTGCGATACCCTGCCAGTTTGCCTCCCTTCCTCTCACTAATGAGAGATCATCCACTATTTGTAAGCTTATATATAATGGATCAAAATATACCTATGTGCAGTCCTTGGCAGCAGTTGATCTAGCCAGGCAAACTTTAAATTTGCCAGTGCTTGAGCTACCAAGTAATGGAGCTTTGTGAGGAGGACTGGGTTCTGCTGAGCAGTGGGGCACAGCTGAGGGTACGGACTTTTGTGTAGCCCTTGTTGTGAAGCAGCAAGCCTATTTTCTTCCAGCATAATCATGTTCTCTGGAGGGTTAGCGCTGATGTAGGAGCAGGGGGTGAGTCTGTGAAGCAAAGACTGAAAAGGAGGCAGAAGCTTGAATTATACTTGCTGTTGCAAGGGGAAACCAGCAAAGAGCAAGAAGTGCAGGAATGTTACCAGGCTTTCAAGAACAAGTTAAATCTAGAGTTCCTTTCTGGGAAGCCAGTTGGAAGGAGTATATTGCTGGCAGCCTGGAGCCTCTCAGAGCCTGAAGTTAACGGTTGTTAATTTTTAAAGGCAGGAACGAAAGTGGTTATTGTGTATCTCAATAGGGTCTTTCTGCTACTGAAGTACCATTGCAAAAGACTTCTGAGTTGTTTGGACTCAGAGAGAAAAATAAAATTCCCTCCGAGAAGCAATTTATCCACCAAAAGCTTCACTTTAGCATACAGGTTACAGTACAGTGACAATTCTGTCAGGATGATCGTAACATCTCCAAGGATGGTGGGGTGAGGGATGTGCTGAGGGTGGGCTTCTGTTGGGATCTAAAAGATGGAATAAAGGAAGCTGCCCAAAGTGCTGGTCTGAAAGATGGATCTTCCTCCTCTAACTTGCTTTGGAGCAGCAAGGAAGTATGTGGAAAGCCAACACTGAAGCAAGAAAACAACTGGTTTTGTAACCATTCCGTCAGGCCAAATCCTGCTTCTCTGGAAGTCAATGAAAGCATTGTCTGAATTCTCATGCTGGCTTTGTAGTTTTCTAGGTAAGTGACTGTGAAACTTAAAGAACCAGAAGGGCAGTTTCTCACTGAATGAAGCTTTTCAGAAGGTGATGGAAAGAAAGAAAAGCTGAGCATTTTCAAAGCATCTCCAGGGAGGCTGGCACTTTATTCCTGCTGATTTTCAAGATCAGGTGGGCTCCTAAGTGCCACAGTGATGTGGGTTACAGAATACACATCTTAATGTTTATGCTATAGAGATGCGCATTTGTCAGAACAGCCAACAAATTCCAATAATCTCTGTCACATGCAGAAAGATATGATCTTCCACATCAACCACCAGCTCTGATGAAGGCTGGCTCCAATTAAGAAATGATAAACATATATTGATGTGTGTAACTTTACTTTCTGTTTTATGTGCTGCAGTGCCTGTGTCCCACATGAACGTATATGGCTTGGACAGATGTACTCTTTGCCGGGTTGAAAACTGGCTGGACAGCTGGGCCCAGGGAGTGGTGGTGAATGGAGTTAAATCTAGCTGTTAGCCAGTCATGAGTGGTGTTCTCCAGCGATCAGAACTGGGGCTGGCCCTGTTTAATAGCTTTATTGGAGATCTGGACAGGGGTATTGAATGCACCCTCAGTAAGTTAGCAGGTGACACCAAGTTGGGAGGAAGTGTCATTCTTGAGGTTAGAAAGGCCCTTCAGAGGGCTCTAGATAGGCTGGATTGATGGACTGAGGCCAATTCTGTGATCTTCAAGTTCCAGTTCCAGCACTTGTGTCACAGCAGCTTGGGGGAGAGTAGCTGGCAAGCTGTGCAGAGAAAAAGGATCTGGGGGTATTAGTCATCAGCTGACTGAACCTGAGCTAGCAGTGTGGCTAAGAAGGCCAATGGCATTCTGGCTTGTATCAGAAATAATGTAGCCAGCAGGACCAGAGAGGTGATCATCTCTCTCTACTTGGCACTGGTAAGGCTGCATCTCAAGTACAGTGTGCAGTTTTGGGCCCCTCCCTACAAGAAAGATATTGAGGCTCTGGACCAGAGAAGGGCAATGAAGCTGGTGAAGGATCTGGAGCACAAGTCTTATGGGGAGCAGCTCAGGGAACTGGGATTGTTCAGACTGGAGAAGAGGATGTAGAGAGTGATAAGGTCTCCCCTAAACAACTCCCTGAAAGGATATTGTAGCAAGGTGGGAGTTAGCGATGAGGTATTGGAACAGGCTGCCCAAGGAAGTGGTGGAAGTGTTCAGGAAACATGTAGATGTGGCACTGAGGGCTATGGTTTAGTGGGCATGGTGGTGATAGGTTGACAGTTGTGCTTGATGAACTTAGAGGTCTTTTCATAGAATTGTAGAATCAAAGAATGGCTTGGGTTGGAAGGGACCTGAAAGATCATCTAGTTCCAAACAGGGCTGCTGTCCACCAGATCAGCCTGCCCAGGGACCCATCCAACCTGCCCTTGAACACTGCCAGGGATGGGGCATCCGCAACCTCTCTGGGCAGCCTATTCTAGCACCTCAACACCCTCTCTGTGAAAAACTCCCCACTGATATCTAAAATAAATCTCCCTTTTAGTTTAAAATCATTCCCCCTTGTCCTGTCATTATTAGTCAGTGTTAAAACTTGATTTCCCTCATGTTTATAATCTCCCTTTAAATATTGGAAGGCCACAATAATGTCTCCCTGCACACCCTGTCTTTGTAGGAGCGGTGCTCCAGCCCTCTGATCATCTTCATGGCCCTCCTCTGGACCATCTCCAAAAGCTCTATATCTTTCCTGTGTTGAGGGCCCCAGGTGTGCACACACTACTCCACAGGGGGCCTCATAATGGCAGAGTAGAGAGGGACAGTCACCTCCCTTGCTTTGCTGCTACCCCTCTTTTGATGCAGCCCAGAATACTGTCGGCCTTCTGGGCTGAAGGATTTTCCGGCCTTAATGATTCTACGATTGTATTCAAGCCAAGCAAGAGAACTCTATTCATTACTGCTTAAATGTGTGCCTACTGATGAATACTGACTCATGTCATTTACACCTGTGAGGATTGAAATTAGTCAGGTGGGACCAAGCTGTTGGTACCTAATGTGTAAATAATAGCCTGGTGTACAGAGCACTGGAAAAATCAAGTCTAGTTTATTTATGTCTCTGCTTTCCCTCAGCAGTAACTTGTGCTCTTAAGCCTCACAGCTAACAAGAACCTGTGGTCTCAGAATGGCATCTCTTTGCTACACCATGTTGGAAAAAAGGCAGGTTATGTTATGTAACAGCTTGAAGAACCCTCTTGGTGCATGCAAATTGCTCTCATACACTAGTTGGTCACCTGCAATGACTGTAAGGAATATTAACACCCTTCTCCCTCTGTGCCTGAAGTGGATGAGGTATTTGGCAACATTTTAAACAGAGGGGGAAGAATGGAAAGAGTTGAAAGCAGAAGATGCCAGAGACATTCAGTACTCTTTGAAATACTGGCTGGCAACAGAGATCAACTCAATTTCACCTGGAGACACTGCTGAAAAACGTGAGGTGAAGAGTTCGGTGGTACACGCAAACATTGCTGTAATAAAAAAATGAAAATTTTCATGTGCTTGCACTTAGCCTTCTTCCTCTGCAGTTCTGCCCTCACTGAAGAAGACTTCTAGAAGTGCTGAAATGGTCAGAGCTGATGTCGAGATTGATTGAACCGGACAAACAGACAATGATGAGGTCCTGTTGTGAGAAGAGCTTAATAGGCATAAAAATTGTCTATTGCAGCCGGAGGGTTGGTTTTACAGCACAGAAAGGGAAAGGAAGGGTGACTGTTTCTTCTTGTCACTGCATCAAAGCTTAAATTCAAAAAGAGAGTCTGGAATTGTTATGGCTGTATCCTTAAAAGGTTTCTGCATCCTCATCATTGCTTACCTATCAAAGCGGGTGCAAGGAAATGACCAGTGGTAAATTTAAAAATGAATTAATAGTTTGGCAGGACTCTTGCAACTGTTGGAAGGGAATTGTAGAATCATAGAATAGCCTGGGTTGAAAGGGACCATAATGATCATCTAGTTTCAACCCCCCTGCTGAGTGCAGGGTCACCAACCACTAGACCAGGCTGCCCAGAGCCACATCCAGCCTGGCCTTGAATGCCTCCAGGGATGGGGCATCCACAACCTCCTTGGGCAACGTGTTCCAGTGCGTCACCACCCTCTGTGTGGAAAAACTTCCTCCTAATTTCCAACCTAAACCTCCCCTGTCTCAGTTTAAAACCATTCCACTTTGTCCTATCGCTGTCCACCCATGTAAACAGTTGTACCCCCTCCTCTTTACATGCTCCCTTCAAGTATTGGAAGGCCACAATGAGGTCTCCCCAGAGCCCTCTCTTCTCCAAGCTAAACAAGCCCAGTTCCCTCAACCTTTCTTCATGGGAAAAGTGCTCCAGCCCTCTGGTCATCTTGGTGGCCCTCCTCTGGACCCGTTTCAAGAGCTCTGTATCTTTCTTGTGCTGGGGTCCCCAGGCCTGCATGCAGTACTCCAGTTGGGGCCTCACAAGAGCTGAGTAGAAAGGGGCAATCACCTCCCTCTCCCTGCTGGCCACTCCTCTTTTAATGCAGCCCAGAACATAGTTGGCCTTACAGGCTGCCAGCGCACACTGCTGGCTCATGTCCAGCTTCTCATCCACCAGGACCCCCAAGTCCTTCTCCGCAGGGCTGCTCTCAAGTAGATCTTCCCCCAGTTTGTATAAATACCTGGTATTGCCCCAGCTCAAGTGCAGCACCTTGCAGTTGGCCTTGTTGAACCTCATTAGGTTCATATGGGCCCACTTGTCCAGCCTGTCCCGGTCCCTCTGGATGGCTTCCCTTCCCCCCTGC
Source organism: Numida meleagris (assembly GCF_002078875.1). Classification (NCBI taxonomy): domain Eukaryota; kingdom Metazoa; phylum Chordata; class Aves; order Galliformes; family Numididae; genus Numida; species Numida meleagris. The sequence goes on from NC_034412.1 coordinate 55,578,890, forward strand.
TCTATGGACTGCATCGCTCAGCTTGGTGTCGAAAACTTGTGAACTTGCTGAGGGTGCACTTGATTCCATCATCTGTGTCATTGATGAAGGTGTTGAAGAGCACCAGTCCCAAGACTGAGCCTTGGGGGACACCACTTGTGACCAGCCTCCACTCTGACACAAGAACATCACAACCCTTTGGCTGCAACCAGCCAATGAGTTCTTAATCCATCGAACAGTCCATCCTTCGAATCCATACCTCTCCAATTTAGAGAGAAGAATGTGGTGATGGACCATGTCACAGGCTTTGCAGAAGTCCAGAAAGTTGAGTGACAGTACTAAGAGACTGCATCTCATCAAAATAGCTTTAAAAATATTTTTGAAGAGAGCTGCACCTTGTTGAAAAAGGAAGTGCTATATTTTTTTACTCAGCAAGTGAACAGGAATTTTCTCATGTGCTAGCTTACATTGAGTAGTTAGTTTGTGTGCAAGCTGTGCTATTATTAATGCTAGTGGAAGTACTGGGGGAGCTGTGTATGATTGTTACTGTGATTAAGAACACATTTAAGACACTGGAATGGGACCCTAGCAGGACTACAGGGAGTTAAAACAGCACACGTCTCTGGAAACAGATTGTAAAAGCCATATTGTTTTAAAAAGGAAAACAAACGTCAAAGAAAAATAGTGAGAATTAGGAAGCAATTTTTGAACTTTGCTATATATGGCAGCTACTGTGCTGCTAAATTGTTTAACTGGCGACTTCACTATTATTTGAGTCCAAGGGAGGTGTGATTCCAGACAGCATCCCATATCTGTATGATAGTGGGAATCATTGCAAAGCTCAGAAAAGAAGCCAGGCTTTCTCTATATGTGACTTTTTCTTTGTTAAATTATTTCTGGCAATTGCTCAGTAATAGCTTCTTAAAAATGTGCATCTGTAGCAGTTTTACCCAACTTTAAGTGAGATGTCTGACCTCCAGGACAAGCCAGAATATACCTTTGTGACCTATGCTTAGTAATGAATTGCCTGTTATGTATATATAGTTTTTATAGTGCTGGGGTTAAAAAAGTTTGTTTTTGTAGTATGGTTTGTTACCGTAGTCTGTGACCTGTACAGACACATGGACTGGCTGTTTAATAAAAGGACGTGTTATTGCCTTTCATGTAATGAAAAATGGCACTAGATGAATCTAGAAAATAATGATTAGAGAATAATAATAGAAGTCCTTTTTTTTTTTTTTCCCCCTTAAGCAGTTAAGCAGCTGCAGGGCTGTTTCTAGACAAGTACAGCCTGCACATGGAGAACAGTACAGTATACGTGCACCTGATTCTGCACCTTGAAATCAGGGGAACCTTCTGTGAGTTTGATTGAGCAAAGACTGAAGTGATTAATTTATTAAACATTCAGTCTGGCTCAACTTGCTGATCACGTACCTGTGAAATACTGCTAATATTGCATTCTGTTATGAATATGCAGCTGCCTCTCCTCCTGTCGTGTTGTGTTGCTGTTATTTTTGCTGTCAGCAGCTGAAAAAAGCAAACACCGGTCTTTGAAAACAGTTGCTAGTGGAATAATGAAATGGAATCGTATTGGGAAGAGTTCGTGGATTAGAGGCATAGCATGCAACAATCTCTCCATTATAACTGTTCAGAATTAGCTGTGTTTCTTCTTTTTTAGGCAGTGCTTTTTGTGTTGGAGCTTCCAGACTGCTCATCCACATTTTTCACCTTGTCTGCTTGTCTTTATCTGTTACAAATGAGTTAAGATGTTTTTGGAAGAATGGTCTTTTCTACGCCCTCCTGTCTCCTTGGAAAATTTCAATAAAATATCTGAGGCTTAAGTTCTGTTTGTTAACCCAACAGCACTGAAGATGAAGACAGCTGAGAGTACTCAGCGAAGCATAGTGTAAAGGCTGCCATTCTTCTGGCAGATGAGTGAATATGTTGTTAGTAAGCATTTGTCTAATACTGAAGATTTTTGGTAGATCAAAGACTTAAGGTGTTCCACATGCTGCAGAGTAGCTTACAATAGAACATGTACAATTGTGCAGCATAACAGTTCAACAAAAGTGGATTATTAAAGAGGCAGTCAGTGCTATTCTTTATGTGTTGGTCAAGGGATGCCGGACATTTGCTTCAGGATGGATCGAGAAACTTGAATATAGTTCTCCACTTTTGCTGCCTGTAGTAGTGAGCAAGATGAGTGCTCTGTGCGGGCTGGCAAGCTCTTCCTACAAGCAAGTCTGATCCGCTTTATTTCCAGGCAGCACAGTGCAAAGTCAAAAAGTAATCATTTTTCTCTGTAAGAACTTGCTAACATTGGCTTATAGTGATTGTCTGGAGAGTTGATTACCCAGAGGTGCATTCTGGGGAAGCCCAATGTGTCATCACTGAGCAATGTCTTAAGGTGAAGGCATTTCTGTGAAGCTGATCCCACACGTCAATCTGTGTGGAGTTGACTACTGCAGTGGTGACTGAGGATTCTGTCACCTGTGAGAGCACCTGGGCAACTGAGAATTCAACACTGACCTGAGCAGCTGAGCTACCTTCCCTATATGAATCAGGCCAGGTAGATGCAGAGCAAAAATCGTGCTGTGGAATCAAGATAACATGAATTCTGGTCTTATCAGTCAGGTTTTAATCACATTGGTCCAAGTTACTGCTGCTTCTGTTTACACCTCTGTTGTGAAAGGGGGTTGAGGGAAGGTAGGAAGCATTTGCAGTCTGCATTACAGCTGGAAGTGTGTGAAGGGAGAGCCACAATTAAAGGAGCCACAATTTCTTTCTATTCTCCACTCTTTAGGAGCAGCTTTACCACTGTCTTTGTGCAGAGTTCTGTGCTTGCGTTTCACTTCTTGTTACCTGCTAGGCAGGAAGCTTAGGGAAAGCGTTGTGCTGTGGGAGTAGAGCAGAAAGGAGAAAATCTTCTGGATAGAGTGGGCTGTGCCAGCTGCTGGGGCTGGGAAGCTGCTAATGCACTTGGCCAGAAAAGCAGGTGGCTGTGGTGGTCTGTGTTTTGTGGTTTGTGAATGCTGCCTAGTGTCCTGTTCTCTTTAGTAATGTTGACTAAAGCATGGGGGGAGGTCGTCATCTTTCTTAGTAGCATCTGAATACTGAACAGTTCCTTGAAATGTGTGCAAGTGTTTAAACTCCAGGGCAGGTCTATGCGAGAGCACTCAGGATTGTGAATGGGAGCTGATCAAAGGTATAAATCCTCAGGGAAAAGATTGAGTGACATGAGGTCTTGTATAGACATTAACATGCAGAATTAAAGTTGTTTAATGTTAATTGATTTATTTTGGAAGCAGTGTCAGGTAAATGAGCAAGAAAACCACTTTAAATCTGATAAAAGGTTCTGCCACAGGTGTTTAACTCCGGTACTCACTCTGACTTCAGACTGATTTGAACTGACTTCTGTCTGACTGAGGGCAGCCCCAGGAGTTAATGGGAGGGTAATCATATCCTGTTTTAATAACTATGTTTGGAAAGCATGTTTTACAAATAGCCCTGTTTGATAATGTTACCTCAGGCTTCGAGGAGGGATTTATGGCAGGTCACTTGGGTGTTTTTATAGCCGCTGCTGTAATTCAAAGTAATGGAGTTCTTTGTTTTAGATAGGTTCTTCGGCCTTAGTGGAGGAAGCAGTTGGCTGAGGTGCAGGTTGGATTGGTATTCAGAGGCATTACTGGTGAAAACAAAGGAAAAAACACTTGGAGAAAGCAGTAGATGTTGGTTTGAGGAGGCCCGTTTCAGTTGTACATCCTCACAAATGAGCTTTCTCCAGTTCAAAGGAGGCCTCACACCTGGAGGCAGGATTGCAGCCAGCTTCCTTTCTTTGTTGCCTTGTGCCCACTGTGAGTGAGGCCTCTGGCACTGGAGCACGAGAGGACTTCAGGACACGTGCTGCTGTTGTGAGGCCCCCAGTACTTTGACGATCAACAGGGAGCCCTGCGGGCAGCTAACTTGCCTTGTTCCCTGGCTGGGCAGTGAGGGAGAGCTCCCACTACAGCCAGCAGTTGCACAAGTGGGGCTGGGGAGTTCAACTGTGGCCTTGTCTGAGGCTGTCATGCTAGGATGTGTCTCTCTGTATTTCTCCCTGAGATTTCTCTGTGTTGATGGAAATTGATTTTGCCTTTGGGAACCTGAGGGTATAAATTGTACTCATAATTGGCCTGAGCTGAACTGGGAGAAACTGCTGATGTGTTCGTTCTCTTCAGTGAGCGTTTTGTTGTATAAGCCACTTCATGGACTGCTTCTTACTGAGCATGAGGAAGGGAAAAGGGGAAGCTAAGAGGTGCCATTATTGGACGTCACTACCCGTATTTAAGTGTTGCATTGGAGCATTCTGCCATCTGCAGTCAGTAGCTTAATTCCTCTTCCATTCAGGGAAAAACATAATCCTAGCCGTCTAAATCTGTGGATTATCATTTTCTCCAATACTTATGTCTGTTATCATCAGGTTGTTTCTTGAATGAGACTGCAATAAAAAGAACACTGAAAAGACCTCTGGGCAGCTACTGGTGCTGATTTCAGCAGCTCCCAGGCTGTCTGAGTTAGGTGGATGGAAGTGAAGGTGATGGTCAAGGCCTGGAGAAGCTGGTGCTCAAAGGTCGAGCAGGGGGAGGTCTGCAGGGTTCACTCCCCAGGGTAATTGCTCTCCAGCTTTAAGCCTGATATTCAGCTGTCTACACGGCGCTTAGCACACAGTGTTCACTGGGGAGATTAGGATGAAAATATGTTCTCCTTGCTAAAGAGCACATAAACAACCCATAAACGGCCCATTAACCTACAAAATCGCAATAAAGACCATGTGGTAAAGCAAAGCCATAGGAGACCTGTGACCCAGCAAGTTCATTAATTGGATTTTGAACCTTATCTTTTGTGCTAAAGGCAGCTAATCTGAAATTAGGAAAAACAAAAGAAAGAAGGAAAGAAAGGAGTGACTTGAGATGCATGCTCTAGGTAGAGCAAGAGCATTTCTGTAATTCATCTTAGGATACCGTCCAGTGAGCAAAATTTTGAGGCCCATTGTGGAATTACCATGTTATGGCATCAGACCTCAGAGTAACATTTCCAAGCAATAATACACACTTCAAAAGGAGTGAAACAACGTAATTTTTTTGTTGGCCACAGCCAACACCTTTAGCAGTTCTAGAAGCTCCTCTTACTGGCTGCTGAATGCACCAGCTGCTTCCTGTGCTCCAGGTTGCTTTTTGAAGCTGTAAGATGTACATCTATTTCATGGCTTTTCTGGCTGTCATATTTAAACTCCGTGAAGAATTTGAAAAGTGTATTGAGAGTCAGCACAGATTGAGAGGAAAGCTGATGGAACGTATATGTTCTGGGTACTGTGCCAGGAGGTCTTGCTCTTCATCTGGAGGATGACAGCAGAGTTCAGGTGCCGTCAGCAAGAGCTAAGGCTTCACTCGTCTAGACCCCTTCTGCCACTGTGAAACCATTGAATAGCAGGAGAATAGCAGCTGCTTCCTAGGGTTGTTCTGAAGCTAAATTGTAAGCACTTCAAGGAAAGGAAAAAGCACATCACAGAAGTGTGCAAGTTCATGCTATCAGCTGTTTGGTGTTCTTTTGGACAGGTGTCATCTTTATTCTCTGTGTAGTTTGTTGTGGAGGGTGTGCATATCTGTGTACATACTCATGTCTGAAGCATTTCAGAAATGGGAAAAAGAAGTTGTTACATTATAAACAATCCACTGGCATTTAAATAACTTAGCTGAAACTTTGGACTCTGTTTTAGTAGGTATTTTCTGTAGGTATACATGGTGAGAGATCTCTGCCCTGAAGCACGTGTGGTTTGAACAGAACAGAGGGAGGTTGGGATTTGGCAGTGGGAAGCAGAGGCACTGAGTGGTGAAGTGGTTTTGCACGAGCCAAAGTGCTGTGGCAAACACAGAACTTGAGACCTGCCTTCTGGTGCTCAGATACATTGGTTTCAGCACAAAATCCTGATGCCACTGGTTGATTTGAGCTGGCTGTATGAAGATGAGCTCAAGTGTGATGCCTAATTAGGTTTTTAGAATAGGAAAATCTTAATTATTTATACTAATGTTGATTTTAAATGTGTTTTAGAAGAAGTTTTTTAGTCCAAATTACTTTTATAATTGCAAGTACAATTTTCATGCATAAGGTTATGTGTTTGCAGATATTTTGGAACTGTTATGCAAAGAGCATCTGTTACACCCAAGCCGAGTAATTAAATACTCATTATGCACATCATAGATCCTGAGAAGCATATCTGAAAAAAAAAAAAAAAGGTTGTAGGAACTAGTGCTTGTATAAGAGTGCTAATTACCAAAGCGATTAACATGTATTTTCCAAGAACCCATCCTCAGGGTGTGTTGCCTCTTTGGCACCTGTCCCATGAGGCCAGAGGCTGGATGGAGATGGAGGGTGGTAAATGGACCTAGCTTACAACCACAGGAGCATTCTGAACAGCTTGAGCAAAAACTACAATTGGCTCCCCAGCTTTGGGCAAAAAATATTCCTTTTGGTGAAGTTTATTCCTGCTGCTGTATTACTGTGATTGGCAGCATTAAAGCCAATGTAATGGGAAAAAAAGAAACTGAAACATCACTAAGTGCAAAAATAATTCCAGTTTGTTATATTGACTGTCAATATACTTTCAGTTGAAAACAGACTTTTTTATTGTGAAAGCATCATCACCCTAACTGGTGAAGGAATGCTTTTGCATCAACTCTTGCATAATAATTTAAGAAAAAAGCTATGAAAGTTTTTTTATTATTATTATTATGTGTGTGTGCATAGAAAAAAAAATATATAGGTATGTGACAAAACAGGAAAGGATATGCTTCTTCCTGATTTGTCTTTCACATTACACACTGAGACTTTGTTTGCCCTTGAAGAATCAGTGGTGATTGGACAACTGGTGTAATTAATTATATTGCAACAGACAGACAGCTGATCTTTTGAAAAGAAAGGAGTTTTTAGGAGAACTGTTCAAAGTTCATAGTTTGCTGTTTAACTCTAATGCTAATAAACATTTCAGCAGAAAGATGTCTGTCTTAAAATTTCACAGTATCACACTTCATTTTAAAGTGATATGATAAGAAAGAAAGATGTAGACCCCAAGAAGTCCTCCAGCCATTCTGCTCTTGGGGCATAGGCTTCAGGTGCCTTTGGGAGATACACTTTGGTCTTGGCACACATACAACCATGTTTTCAGTTGTTTGAGTTGCGTCTATTTCTTAACTAGGAAAGGGCCTCTGCTAATTTTTCTTTACCATAAACACAAATGAATTTCACTTGCACTACCAGAAGAGCATGTGTTGGCTACAGTTTCTTTGGCGTAAATGGGCACTCTGTTCCCAGTGGTACAGTCGTTTTTTTTCAGTGCACTGGTGCCTGACTAAATGCATTCAGTCACATTCTTCATGTATAGAGACAAACTTTCTGTTAAATATTCCTGTGTTTTCTAGCAATAGGGCTTGGAAGGTTATGGCTTGCCTTGCAGGCCAATGAGAGCATGAGCTGGACTGGCAGGGAGGGGAAAGCAAGCTATGGGATGCTGCCACAATAAGCCCCAAAACAGTTTGGCTGAAACTGGTTTTGCGTCATATAAAAAAGGGGGCTAAGGATCTCAGCTGATCAGAGTACTAAAGGTCCTTGGGCACGCACCATAGAGCATATTGGTTTTGAGCTTGATAGCTCTTTTTTTACAAGGGCTGCAAATTGCTGTAACATAGTTAAGGACTGTAGAAAGAGGCAAGTTTTCCTGAACTTTACTCCCAGCTTGAAGTTTTAAGAAGTAAGTGAGAGGCAAGGAAGGGAAGAGAGGGCGATACACAGACCCTTGCTCACGCCCCTCCGTCCACAAGTAGGATGTCAAACGGAAAAGACAGCTTGGAGAAACAACTGAATGGCTTTGGGGAGAAGGGGAAGGAGAGGAGCCGCACATCCCTGGTCATCTCTCAGGCTGTTAACCGCAGTATTTTCACCTCTGCAGTCTCCCCTGCTGCTGAACGTGTCCGCTTCATTCTGGGAGAGGAAGATGACAGCCCGGCACCCCCGCAGCTTTTCACAGAGCTGGATGAGCTTCTGGCTGTTGATGGACAAGAAATGGAATGGAAGGAGACTGCAAGGTGGGTTGGTTTTCCTTTACCTCAGAAACCTCATGAGAAATTCCTCTTTAGGAATTCCTCACTGGTGGTTATGTCCATACTACAGGATGGCTTGGGAAATCCACAGAAAAGAGCCTTTATGGGTGAAATTACCTTTCTTGGATAAATCAGAGAATTCAAGGGTTTGATTAAATATGGATTTAAAACCAAGTCTAGAAAAATTGGAGTGCCAGACTTATTTGAATGGGTTCTATATGGAGAGTCAAAATCCATATGGGCTTACCTAGTGCTTTGCAAACAGTGGCAATATTATGGCAAGAATAAAACATCTGTAGATGTATTAAAACTTTTAACTCTGTTTGTCAAAAGTAGATTTGAGCCTGACTCTACCACACAGCACAAGTTGGAACATTTTTACTCTGTTAGTGATGAAAATTCATTTTAAATTGGCGAAAGATTCTGAAGATTTTTTGTTCTGAGGAAAGCATTCAGGATATGTGCTAAGTGCTGGTTTGGATTGCCCGCTTTTAGGTTTTTGGCCAAATTGTCTTCTTGTTTCTTTAGCAGTGCTGGTTTAGGACTGGCATGGTTTTTTATGCTGTATTTGATACAAGTTTTCTGTAGCTTATTTCTGAGCAACACAGAAGGAGCCTTTGGATAGGATTCAGGATCTAAAGTCTGCTGTTTATCTCTCCTAGCCTCGTGAAGTTAATTTTTTTTTCTACAGCGAAAATATTTTTCTTGGTCTTGTCTTGAAAGGTAAGCTCTTAACTGCAGTTGCTGTCAAGGCCTGAAACCCTTCCTTAGAAGGAGGTTCTCACCTAGCTGGTGAGCAGCCCAGGGCTTTACCTTTCCTATTCCCAATCCCCCTCTTAGCTCTGGGCTTTTCATTTTCCTTTATTGTGGCTCTACTATAAGCCCTTTCACCACCTTCCAGTCTTTAGAGCCCCTCCTGTGTTCAGAGGTAGTCCGTATTGTTTGGCTACCTTAATCTTTACCTAGTGAACTGCTCCACCACCTACTCCTTTACCCCCTTATCTTTATTTTTACTTATTTTACTTCTCTGTTGCTTGCAGAGCCTATTTAAAGACTTTTCACCTTTTACCCTTCAACTCCTTTCTTATTGGTCATCCTTTTCTCCCTTTATTGCTTTTCTTGCCTCTTATCATTAGTTCAGTGCTTGCATTTTGTCATATGTACTGCCTACAGGTCTTTAAAAAGGGTTTTTAGTGACAATTTGTTAAGGCTCTTTTGCAGTTCAGACCTTAATGATACTTTTCATTCTGAGCACTATATTTGGTTTCTTCTTTCTCATATTAATGTTGGGAGTTCTGTTTTCCTGAAATCCACAAATACTAGCCATTAGGAGAAAGATACCCTATGTCCTGCATGACAGATCACAAAACACATTACATGTCCTGAGAGACATCTGCTTCTAGATTCCAAGAAACTTACAGAGGGATATGTTGGTGCTCTTTTACCATCAGGTGTCTGGAGAGAAAAAGAGGGTTTTTTTCTTCTATGGAAATCCTTTGAGGTTTTGTGTTTTCATACATCTTCAGTAGACGTGCTAATTGGAGCTATATATACAATTCTTTCTAACAATACATGTGTATATATTACATACTTGAAGAGGAGATGCCGTGTTCAAGCACAGTGTAGTTCCTAACCTTGGCTAACTTGCTGACATGCATGTTAGTTTGTTGATGGTGATCTTGCACGGTGCCTGATTGTTCAAGATTTTTCTGTATCTTCCTGATATGACTTAATCTTGCAAAACCAAACCTGCTGAAAGCTTCTGTGTGGCTCTGCTGCAGGACATACCAGCTGGAGTTGGCTGTCTCTGCTTCAGCAGGTATAGGAGCTGCCTGCTCTGCAGCTCAGTGGAGCTGTTGAGTCTGATTTGAAAGATGGTAGAAGCTGTCAGGAGAGGAGCGTTTGTATCAGCAGAGTTTAGCAAGTGGTACTGTACCTTCTAGAGGTGTTTTGGTCAGCAGAAAAACAACCAGTATATGTCTTGGAAAATCTATATCAGGAACCTTCAAGATACTGGTTAAAAGATGCTTCCAGAAGAGGTCCTCTTGTTTGTTGTTTTGGTTCTTTATTCACATGAGTTTAGCAGTCTGTGCTGCAGCCCTGGTGTAAGTAGGCTACAGTTCCTCCTTGCACACATTTCTGGTAGTAGGTAAGGCCAATCCATGACCAGGGCTTGAGGATGTCCTATTCCTTTTCATGGTCCTCTTGCCTGTTAGCAATGGTATCTAGCTGTGGTTAACAATAAAGAAACATTTTGGAAAAACATCCTCAGTGTAGACAGTGTTTCATAACACAGCCCTGTGTTAAATGCATTAAAAATAGAGCAGTAAAAGGGAAGGTTTATTGCTGTTAAAGGTAACCTCAAGATTTGGGTGACTAGGTCTTCCTTGTTTGGGCTTTTTTGGTGCGTGTCCATCCACACCAAGTAAATTGATTACAGATTCTTGCACCAGTATGTGTATGTTGCATTTCACTGATAGCTAAAGGATACAGTGCAAACTATTAAAAGGGAGAGGCTTGAAACATCTGGAGGCCACCATCTATTTTTAATCATAGAATCACAGAATCATAGAATTATCTAGGTTGGAAAAGACCTACAAGATCATCCAGTCCAACCATTCACCTACCACCAATAACCCCTCTAAACCATGTCTCTCAACACTATATCTAAATGTTTCTTGAACACCTCCAGGGACGGTGACTCAACCACCTCCCTGGGCAGCCCATTTCCAGTGCCTGACCACTCTAGGCTCAGTCCGGTATGTTTGGGAACCAAGATGTGTGCATCACATTGGGGACTGTCATTCTACATAAGATGACAGTGAAAAGGAATGAAAGATATGTGAGCTGGTGGATAGGCATTTTGAATCTTTAATTATGGTTGGTTTCTTTACGTAAGCTCTCTCAAGCAGTACATTTACATCCTTCACCTCTTTCCCTGTTCTAATATTAACATGCCTTTTATGCAATCGTTTTTAGAGCCTTAAAAGTAAGAAAGATTGGTCCTGTGTACTGGTTAGCAGATATAATAGCTGCCTTTACAGTATGTGCACACTTGAACACACTGAAGACTCCCAGAGATGCATTTGAAGAGTAAGAGGTTACTCTGGAGGCAGCCAAGTGCACCGGTGGCAGATTTTTCTCACAAATCTTTGCCCTTTGGAGCCAATGATGGCCAATGTGTTCCAGATTTCAGAAGTCCACAGTGCCAGCTTTGCTGGAGTCAACAGTTTAGTTTCTAAGGTCCAAGAGTCATAACACAACATGGATGTTATTTGTTATATTGCACTTTTTCTCTAATGTGGTCATTAGAATTTTTTCTAGCTTTTGCCCTGAAACAGCACGTTACCGTTACAGTGCAGACAGCATTGCCTTCAACACTTGAGAAGCTCTGTTCTGAGATGTATAATTCTAAATGCATACAATTGGAAACCTTAACTCCACAACTGTCTCTTTTGTCCTTTCCACTCTCCTCCACTCTGAAAGACCAACACTTCGTTCCAATGTTCAGCTACTTCCCATGCAACTTTCTGGTTGTGAGTGAGCTTTTCTGCAGAAGGACATGTAAAAAAAAAATCATTTTTGCCTGATGTATGGTCTTTCAATTGTTTATTTCTGATAGGACATAGTATCCTACTTTGTCCTAGTTTTTAAATGATGCTTCTATGACCTGGTGCAAGAGTACGATTTTTGCCATAACATAGATGTATGCTATGCAAAATACCGAATGTATGTCTCAACATGTTTAGGCTTATTTCCTAAACATCAACAGGTATTCTTGGTGTATCCTCAAATCTCTATAAAAGAGAGGGGATGCCGGTAGCTGATGATAATTGTACAGTAGCACTGTATCTTCTGGTAGGTCAGTTAAGAAAATATTGCAACAGGAATTAATCTTTCAGTGATTTCTCCTGGTGTAATGAGTGACCACACAGTTCAATGTCCTCAAAGCCACATTTGCCTTCTGAGTGGCACCTCTGACTCCTGGGATGCGGCTTGGACTCTCTTTATTTCAGGTTTGGCTCATTTTTATCTCTTTAGGTGTAATCTGTGAATGAAATAGCACACCAGATTGGTTCCGTTCAGACAGAAGGTGCCCGCTTGCTCGTAAACACATGCTTTGCCTTGAATGCTCTTTGGCAAACCAGAGTATTTGGTTAGGCAAAGTGTGCTGTGGGGAATAATAATAAAAACCAAACTAAAGATAAAATTTGTTAGGTTTGTGGATGACCATGTAGAAAGCATTGCCTAAGTACTCGCATATGTGAGTGCATCAGGACTTCAGAAAGGACTTGAGAATGAGGTATTCAAAGGTATTTTTGGGCCATTTGGAGAGCATCTCACTGTCAGTTTTCAACAAAGTGGATGGGCATGGACTCTCCATAGGAAAACAGTTATTCCTTGCTCTGTAACATGATGGAAGAGCTGAGTGACTGTCGGTGAAACTGAGTGACTACTAAATCTAGCTAGTGACAGGTCCAACAAATATGAAGTTTTGTGATAGAATGAGAAAAGTAAACAGAAAGCAAATATTGATAATTGCGAATCACACACTTTCACCAGAAGTACAAACCCTTTGTAATTTGCAGCCTTTGTGGTTGCAGGGTAAAAAGCGTCTCACCGCGCTTGACTCAATTTACCCACACAACTATATGTACGCATACAGAACACACCCTCTGAACTCCACAGATCTGTAGATGCCCAAATCCCTTTGCTTTCCTAGCAAACACTCAAGTGTTGTGAACAGAATAGAACCTTATTCCTTGGAGTTTAAATTCAGTCTCATTGCTTGGATTAAAATGTGGCTTTTTAAAAATGAAGTCTCAAAAGAGATTATTGTAGTTGAAAAGCATAATTGATTAATCCTCAAATAATACATTTTTCAGGATTAAATATAATTTCACTTGGTGTTAATAATATTCTTTTGAACCACTTTGTGAGCTTCCATACCCTTAAATGTATGGGTTTTTTTGTCTTAATAATCCCCTTGTATTAGTCACTGGAATTTTCATTTAGCCAAACGTATTAAAATAGTATCTCAGTACAGGATTAGAACACCCTTCTGCTTTGCAATTAGGTTGCATTAAAGCACTTTCCTTTCTCCTGCACTCTGGGCTCGCAGTGAAGCTGTAGCCAGATGCTGCAATAAAGGAAGAAGCCCCAGCATCTCTCTTCCCTTTCTCAGGTAGGATACAGGTGTAATGTCCCTCTCTGTGTCCCAGAGGGCTGTGTGTGCAGTCCCCAGCTGGCCTCCTCTGCAAACACCTTGCTGTCAGCGGCAGGAGCCCGGAGCAGCAGCGGGACATGCTCCACCTGAGCACCCCTGCCATGGGGCTTGGGGCATGATGCCTGGGCTAGAGCTCCTGCTTGCCCATGGTGATGACATGGGTTTAGGGGTGTAAAGAGTGTTTTGTACAGAGCAGTATTTAACCTATTTAACCTTTTCTTTAATCTTCAGCTAGAGAGATGAGCTTTCTATTTTTTCTGCCCCATTTTGTTTAATGATTAAGCAGCGGAGAGCAAGTGGAGGGAAACAACAAAACCCTTAACCTCTGTCTTTTCCAGTGGTGGCTCACTTGTTCTCTCCAGGGCATCTTCACATGCACTTGGGATGTGCTTCTCTCCCCTGCTCTTCGCCTTGTGCCAGCCTGCTCCTGTTGGTACTGTTTAGTGCTCCCGACTGGTGACTGGGCTGCTGAGTCTTGGCAAAGCCCTGATGCTTTTCCTATGCTCATATGCTTGAAGATGACCTGAGTCTTATCCAGGGGAGCTGTGGAAAGGATTATGTGCAGGTGAAAGAAGAGGAATGTAAAAGCTGAGATCTGTTTCCTGATATTTCTGCCTTAGCATTCTCTGTGGTTTCCTCACACTTCTCCTGCCCTGACCTTACTCAATTCCTTAAACAGGAGAGGAAGTTTTCAGATTGTATTGTGTAGGTTTGAATACTCAAATGCAAGTTACCCTATTTCCAGAAATGCTGATTTTTTTTCCATCTTCTCCAGCACCCTTGGCTACTTCAGAGCAGTTATTAAGCATGAATTTAATTACCTGAACCTGCTGAAGCAGGGGTAGAGCTTTACTCGGTGCGATGTAGAGTATTGGGTTAGGTCATGGGTATCTGTGGGTGGACATGCTTGAGTTAAGTGCTGGGTGTGCAGCCCAGGGAGGGAAGCGGGTGCCAGCAGAGTTGTTGAAACTGCCTCTGTATTCTTGACCTGGAGCAAACATGAGGTAAACTGTGTTAGTTTAAGTCTTGGTGAAAGCTATTAAAGATAACGTGTTTTACCTTTCATTTGCAGTAGTTTACAAGCATTATCACTGCTCAACTAACACATACCAATTCATTAAGCCTTTGCAACTTGATTGTGGATCTGTGGCATTAGAGATGGGTGGGAAAATGTGTATGCTTGAACTTGTTGACATGTTGTGATGTTTCAGCTGTCTTGCTTCTTTCAGATACGCACACAGGGAGCAACAGCTTTAACACAATCTCATCGCTCTGCCCTTTTGCAGGTGGATAAAGTTCGAGGAGAAGGTAGAACAAGGTGGGGAACGATGGAGTAAACCTCACGTGGCCACGTTATCCCTGCACAGCTTGTTTGAGTTAAGGACATGTATAGAGAAAGGCTCAATAATGCTGGATATGGAGGCTTCTTCTCTTCCTCAGGTGGTGGGTAAGTAAGCTTCCTTGGCTCTTGCCCTAAACAATTCCCTGCAGCTTACAATTAATCTTTGTGGTGGTTTCCTCTGAAAGCAAGAAACTGAGCATAGCTGTTTTTGTTTCTTTGTTTTCACTGAAATACTCAAGAATTTATTATTGCCAAAGAATTCCTGGAATAAAGTGTGAAATAACTGGTTTGGAAGATCCCAAGCTTTTTTCTCTTTTATTAGGGGTGGGAGTTTGAGGAAGCCCATTCTTTTTCACCGCATAATAAAAGCACTGCTTTTTCATTAAAGGAGGAAAACAAAGAAATAATCTTCCTAGGAGTAACAGAAACCTTGAAAGTACATGGAGAAGGATAACCAACATATGAAAAGCATTCTTCTGAATTCAGGAAGAAGAGTGAAAGAATCTATTTCGGTGATAATTATGCTTGCTTTGAATTATCTTTTGGTTTTAAATAGAATCATTTAGATCCTGAGGTAGATATCCTAAATTTACCATGTATGTCTGAAAGGAAAGGCATACACAATGACTTAATTTATGTTTACTGCCAGAAATGCAGCATTTAAAAGGCCACTTCCCTCTGAATAGGGATGCCCAGCAAGTACTGCTTTGGGCAGAACAGTTGCAATTTAGGGCTCCTGTGGTCAGATCATAGACTATTTTCAGATGAATTTGCAGGCTGAGCTGCTAGAAGCAGGTAAGGCTCTGTTTAAAATAGGAGTGGTCCCCTGTGACAAAGGCGGACGAAGAGCAGTCACAGGATCAATTTATGCTTCCCTCTGCTGAATGGAGTAGCAGGTTTTTTGCCGTCAAAATAGCTGTGGCCCAGGATGACGCTCAGTGACATTGCTGAGAGCTATACCATGTTCTCAGTGACATGTGGAAAGTCATATGAAAATAACTCTTAAGAAATGAGTCATCCAGTGGAGGTACTGTTTAAATAAACAGTATCCTGAATTTGGAAGGCTTTATGTGAAGAGGTGTAGAAGAACAAAATGAAATAAAAATGCCACAGAACTTGATGCTTTGAATCCTCATCTCAGGACTCAGGCTCAGTATTTTCCTGGCATAAAATTGTCAAATTAGAAGTGTTGCATTAGTTTGTAAGAGTTGGAATTAGAAGTTACCTACAGAGTTTTGAGCTTCTTATTTTTGTAGGTGCTTGTGATGGCATTGACTTCCTGTATTTTTTGTGTCTGTGTACCCCAGTGCATGACATGGCAAAGTTTTTTTTAAAAAAATAAATTATTCTGGTTGAAGTCACTTTGAGATGTCACCTTGAATAACCTTTTTCATCTCCCCAATGAAATGTAATTTCTGGGAGACTAAATCACAGGTCAGTGGCTGCTCTTGCTGTACTACTGTTCTGTGTGGGGTACTTATACTGCTTTAGGTCCAAATCCTTAGTCAGATGCAGAGGGATTTCTAAGAAGCCTGCCGACTTGGTTTCCAGAATTATTTAATCATGATCACTTTGTTGATTTCTGGTAGTGGCAGGCAGGAAAGTAAAGTGCACAGAGCTCTGTTTGTTGACTTGTGTTATATCAGAAGCACAAAAAGGAATAAATACTTGCCAGATGGAGAAGGATAAACTTGATAAAGAAAGGCATGTTGTTCTGAAGGAAGCATTCCAAAAATCACTAACAAAAAATGTGAATGAAAGCTTGCAGCACTTCACAAAAATAAAGCTTTTGTGTAACCATACCTATGTGTATATAATTGTTCTTTTCTGAGTTGGAGTGGAAGTCTGAGGCTTTTTTCTCTGGTGATTTGAAGAGGCATTAATTCTTGGGCAGTGTATAGAAAATGACTTTCTGCCTCACTGAGTTAGCAAGTGTGGTGAATGTTCTGCCTCCACTTTCCCATAACTTTTATTATTAGCACAAATAAAAGTTACTAGTAGACAAATAAGAGCTGCCACTTTCCCCTGGGGGATAGCATGTTAACTGAAGTAATAAAAGGAACAACTTAATGTGAGATTTATTGCACAATAGAGATTTTTTTAATAAGTCGGGCTACCTTCACCCCTCCCCTATGGGACAAAGGAACAGAGAGGAGAGAGCTGATGGAAAGCGAGCAGTGAGTTGCAGATTGATGATGGTTAAAGGTTAAAGACAAAGGCTTATAATACGTCCTCTGAAAACAGGAGTGGGTTCTGCCTTCTGTAGTTGCTGTCATTTTACTTTAGTTCTAAGAATGAAAGATTTAGTGACTCATTTCCAGGACTTTTTCCTGTAGATAGATCAGGTCTTAGCAGGGGCCTATGAGGTGAACTCAGGCCTTGTTGAAGCTGTTAGAAGTTTTGCCATGCTATTTTTGGAGTCATCCTGGAACTCATCATGACATAGGTATAGCTCCTTCACAACACAGGGCTGGAGCAGCTCCCTCTCTGAGCTAAGAGCGGTCTTTTCCTGAGGAGGGTTGTTTGGCAGTCCTCTCAGTGGCATGGAAATAAAAGAAAGGGATTTTGGTGGCAAAGGTGTGTGTTGGTGGTTGATGGGTTTTCCTCCATGGAGATGCTTCTTACGTTTCAAGAAATGTTTTAAAGAGATTCTCATTAGAAATAAAGTGGTGGTATATGGTGGTAGCTTTGAGATGGGAAGGAAAGAATTCAAAACGGGATGGTGAATGTTCTTTCCCCTTCTCCTTTCATGTAGCCAAGTTCTGGGCTTTGGAATTCATTTTCCTTTCCTCTCTCTCATCTCTTTTTGTGTTCAACAGAAATGATTGTCGACAATCAGATTGAGACAGGGCTCTTGAAGGCAGACATGAAGGACAAAGTCACCTACACGCTGCTCAGGAAGCACCGGCACCAGACCAAGAAGTCCAACCTGCGCTCTCTGGCAGACATTGGAAAGACCGTCTCCAGTGCAAGTAGGATGTTTACCAACCCCGATAATGGTAATGCAGAGGCTAACTGGCTATAGCCTTCCATTTTAAAGCAACCCACCAACCTTGCCTGACAGAAACTAACCTTGTTGCCATGACAATGCTTTTCTAATGCACAATTAGCGTAGCAAGACCCACATTGATGACACATCAGTGGTGGGCTCTGAAGGCTGCTTTTGCCGTGGCACATTGCTCTAACCCTATCTTCACTGGACGGAAAGGTAGAGGAAGGGAGGTGGCAGGCAGGCAGCAGGATGCAAGAGGTATGTAGGGGGTGGTGTAGGAACGACATTAGGAAAGAGAGATTTACAACAAACTCTACGCTTACCTGAACCCAAAAGGCTGATCATCTGAAATGCTTGTGCAGAGATGAAGCTTTTGCGTGTGTTCGATTTTTCTTAATAGATTGTGTTGATGACACTCTTAATCAAAAATTATGCGAGAGTAAAATCTAGCTTGCATTTTATTGCCATACAATCATTGTCCAGTGTGGGTAAAGCTCATTTCCATTTTGCTTTATTCAACCTAAAATTGTGTTGTGGTGTATGTCATGTATGCATTTCTGTTTCTCTTTCAAAAACTACTTCATGTGTAGTGCTGTGTATATGGTGTTGTCTGTATAAGTGCGTGTGTATGGATGCAGACAGCTGTAGAGGCCTTGGCAGTGGCTCTGTACTTACTCAAACACTGAGATTTGCAGTCATAGTGGTAATGTTAAAAAAAAGAAAAAAAAAAGATGGTTTAAGCCTATTTTCATGTCTTGGAGTTCTGCAAACTGTCTCACGTTGCAGTATGAAAACTTGTCTGTAAGTTGCTATTTTAAAATACCCAGAAAAAAAGAGCAAGCTGATACTCATCTTGCTGTCTTTAAGGCCTCTAAGCTTTCTGTGTTCTGCTTCTAAAGCTCGCTCTTAACATTTCTCCCTAACTAATTACCTTACTTCATTAATATTTCCTACTTTTCATTGTCCTTTGCTTTTGTTACAGGTGTGTATGTGCATGTGAAGAATATTTATTGCTCTTGATGATGCATCTTATCACATGCCAGTGTCTTGATAATTAAAAGAATGAAAAAAATGCACAGTAACATGAATTGAGGGAATGTCCTAGGTGTGCAGCTTTTTGGTGAATATCCCTGCAGGAGTCCAATGGAGCAAAGATTGGGACTGTGCTTCGGACTGTTGCTCCTTCTGCTTATTTTTCAGATCAGGCACTTCAGATCCTTGGAGAATGCCTCAGTCATTTTGGGTCTGGGCACTCAGTGACTAACTCATGTTTGTTTTCAGTTGGCCTCAAGAAACTGTGTTCTTCCACCATGCGTTCTTGGGCTTTTTGCTGTCCCCACTGTTTGCATGGGAGGCTTCTGACTTCTGTTTAAAAAATACACTCAGAGATGCGCTCACTTGGTTCTCAACTCCGACTGCAAATCACCTGCTTAAGCATAGGCACTTTGACACTCATGGTCATGGTGGCATGGAGACCTTTTTTTGTGCTTGCTCGTGGTATGTTTACAATGCCACAGTCAGACCTAATGGCTCTCAAATTGCAAGGAAAGCTGAAAGACAAACTCCTGGATATCAGGAGTGCCTGTGTTTGGGTAATGATAGACACTTTTCCTATCTTATGGTTAAACAAGTAACCAGGCTTACTGTTTTATTCTGAGTACTTAGGAAATTCCTAAGGTGTAGAAATGTAAAGAAACCTTTAGGATTGATAATATGGTATTGCTGTGATTAGTGTCTCTTTCAGACACGCCAAGAATTTAATTGAAGGGGTTAAGACTTGCTCCGTTTACAGGGTGCATCCACCTTCCACCTCTGTCTTGTTTCTATCTTTGTTGAACCATATGCTTGTAACAGCCTCCTTGTTTTTCAGCAGCTGGTGAATGTTGGATTTTTCCTTTCTGCAGCTAAAGTCACTCATTGAGGAGCCATCAAAACCTCAGGGTGTAAAGAGAAATTAAAACTTATTTACAAGGTTTGAGGGTAAATCATACACAGTGTCTTAATTAACTATAACTCGGATGCTAAGTCCTAACTCTTTACCATAAGGAGTTAGACATTCAGTGCTGATTTAAAAGTAAATAATATCCTGCTTCTCCTGGGGGGTTGACACTGGCAAAATGCACTCATCTAAGTTCTCACTCTAGCCACTGCTTATTTTTAGGGCCATGAGCATCCTTTACTCAGATAGTAGGTGTCTTAGGTTTCCATTAATTTCTCTTCTTTATTTGAAGAGACTGATTCTTAAGAAATTCTTTCCTGGCTCTGCTTGGCCCACTGGCTGACCTTCAGCTACTTCTTTCATTTTGTTTTGCCTCAGTTTCCTACCTGAAGTATTTATATTTAGTGAGA
This sequence comes from Numida meleagris, assembly GCF_002078875.1. NCBI lineage: Eukaryota > Metazoa > Chordata > Aves > Galliformes > Numididae > Numida > Numida meleagris. The sequence continues at coordinate 55,598,911 of NC_034412.1, forward strand.
ATATAATAACGCATTATGTTTCATGACAATTCAAGTACTTTTTAAGAGGGAGAGACTCAAATATGAAGGGAGATACTTCACAAATAGTTGTTGCTATTATTTATTATTTACACTTCAGTGAAAAAATAACTCGATGAAACACATTCTGGAGTTATACCATGCTCCCTGGAGTTCAGTGAGTGCCTCCCATGTAATTCTAAAGGCAGAATTTGTCCTTTAGATAGATAAAAATTTAATGAGTTCGACAGGAGTGCAGCTGCCTTTCAGCGTGGCTAATAACAATAATAAAAGGGCCATCAGCCCCAAGCACTCATAAATTTCATTGAAGTTTCATTCCAGGTAAATATTTCTTTTCAGTTTCTACCTTATTGTTGCAATGTCAGTGAAACTTCCATACAGTATTCATGCTGCATCCAGGTTAATGAGAATGATGGTAGTTCAGGACATGGCACTAGTGTGCTGCTTACTTCTCACCTCCATATAGTAGGTTTACGGGCTGGTATATTTAAAAAGCAGCTTGGTGTTCTGCTGATCCGATGTTTACTGATGATGTTAAAAAGGCTAACTTCTCATGTTTAGACCTACCATAAAACACCTTGATGTAAATTACAGGGTGCCCTACTAATTTAGTTTGTGTTTGTTGAAGGTTGTTAATGAAACAGACAATGAAGCTTAACGAGACCCTGCAGTATGTTACGTATAAAAATGTTATGCAACTTACTGCTTTTAGTGGACAGTCACAATTCTTTTGGAATTTATGATTCTGCCCATGATTTTCCGTAATATTTTTTTCAAGTAATGCAGCAGTTAAACTTAAAGCCCAAATTAAACAGAAACAGATTTTTTCAAGGGCTTTTGTTAGAAATCTGAAAACACGCTCTGGGCCCCCAGACTACAGAAAGACTTAGGTGCCTGCATCTCATTTATTTCAGAATGATTAAGTGACAAAATCTTAAAGGCTTGAAAGTTTTCATCATGGTAAACTTATTAGAAGCTACTATTCTGGTATTTAAATAGGTCATTCATAGTAAAAAGTTTTGAATTTGTGCTAACATATATATATATTTTTCTGCATAAGTCAGAAAAAAGTTAAATAAGCAGAAGTTGCTAAGATGTAGCTTATTACATATTGGAGGTGCTGGCACAGGCTGCCCAGAGAAGCTGTGGGACTCCCCATCCCTGCAGGCTCTCAAGGCCAGGCTGGATGGGGCCCTGGCCAGCCTGATCTGGTGGGAGGCAACCTGCCCATGGCTAATCTTTAAGGTCCTTCCAACCCAAGACATTCTATGGTCCTATGATATTGTAGTGAGCATTGTAAATTTCTTTAAAAAAAAGTACTGTGGTGCTCTCACTTCTGTCTCTGGGTCTCAGGCCTAGGTGCTGGGAACTAACAGCACACTTGTGAGCCTGTGGCAGTTCCGTGAGCTGCTTGTAGAACCTGAGCAGCAGGGTGGCTGTTGGCCTCCCCCAGTTGCGGTGCTTGGTGCTGACTGGTCCAGCTGCTCTTGCGCGTTGGAGAGCCGCAGCCAGGCTGACCCTGGCCCTGCAGCAGGCAGTCGTCCTGCTCCTGCTGCTTTCGCTTCGCTGCTCTTTTTGATGACAGCCTACAGAGCAATCAGATTGGCAGAAGTGTTGAACTTCTGAGTGGCAAAGGTGTGCAACGAGTGTTTTTTAATCATAACTGTGTCATAAAGATGGCTTCTTAGCCTTTCCCAGTGCTTGTGTTTGTGGGAGGATGTTTTCTCAGCAAATCTTTTGCTCTTGAGAAAGAAATTATGCAAAAGATGATAATTTCTTGTTTGACGCTTGGAGGAGGAGGATAAATCAAAGCACTCCTTTGCTGTCCACTCAACAGGAAAAAGATGATTATCAAAAAGCTGAGCAGATAAAGCTTAACTAAGCAATTACTAGAAGTTACCATACAAAGACAGCGCCTTTTTCATTTCTTTCTATTGGCAGAGAGCTGAGATGTCTGATATGTTCGCTGAGGGCCTTTAGATATGTTCCAACTGAACTCTTGCAGAGTTTTTGCGTGTCTTGTTTTGTTGACTGTCTTTCTGAGAGTTCTCTGTGTTAATCCAGTTGTGTCCTTTCCTGGCACAGGATGCAGCATTTGAAGTGAGCCCCTGCAGTAAATAGTGCATTCACTAGAGGCTATCCAGCAGCCTTTGCCCAACTGGCACTCCTTTGAGTCGTAATGCAGATCTGCTATTGGTTTGCCACTGTAAAAAATGAGAATGATGCTCACCGTTCCTTATGCAGGTGCCTGAGGACCGTCTCCTAATCATTTGCCAGTACTGTGATGAGGATATTTGCTATGCAGTGCATATTTTCCACGTTTTTGCTTTAAAGTTTCCTGCCTGCCAGCATTTTGTATAACTTAACACGTGTGAGAGCCTTTAGCAAAAGTGTTGAAGGGCAGCGATCGAATCGTACTGAAGGCAAGCTGGTAGAGGCCATAGAAAGCTGTAACGTGTTTACGTGTGAGTATCTAACTCTCCTAAATAATGGCATGCTCTCCATCACCATTTGAATGTCCAAACACCTAACAAATGTTTTTTATTTTTGGTGTGCTGACAGGGAATTCTGGTAACAGTTAAAATTGCACTTGTACCTTCTGCAGTGCATTGGCTGTTGTACTGAGAGAATGACAGGTAGCAACAGCTGAAAACTTCCCCTGTGATTTTTTTAATTCTGTGTTAGAGTTCAACTTCATTCAGTTGAGTTATTTTCATAGAAACTGCATCCACAATCCTTCCAGTGGGCTGAAAGGTACAATGTCAACTGAATAAGGATAGCACAGGGGGAGAGAGATTGAGCCAGAAATGAGATATTCTCCAGGGATACTTGAAAAAAAACCCTGTGATGTATTTATCCGTTTGTGTTATTTGAAGCACTGTGGAATATGGCATGCCTTTCCAAGCCCTAACTGATGTACATCAGGGTATGTATACAGTCAGAATGCTCAAAGTTGGCTCCTACAGGGAAGCGACTTTTTTTTTTTTTCCCCAAAAAGCGCTGTGTGTTTCCCATTTTTACTAACTGCTTTGCTTCCTGGGACTGCTCAGCACAACTTAGATCTCAGCTGCCTTCATCACTTGTTTGAAATCTGCTTCTGAGATGCCTGAATTTTAGACATGAAGGATGAAAGATTGGCTGCAGACCTTGCCAGCAGGGGACATTTTGTGCTCCGAATAAGTAGGCTTGCTTCTTTTGTCACCAAACAATATAGAAAGGTGCACTTGCGAGTAACTGCAAATGTTCAAACACTGTCTCCTAACTCGCTTTTTTGTGCAATTGCTTGAGCGTTTCTTTCTTTTTTTTTCCTTTGACTTTTCAACTTTGCTCTCTTCTTCCCCTCTGCTGCTGCCTCTGTCTCCTGCTTGCACCACAAAAGCACGCAGCCCACTCGAGAGCTCCGTGCCCTGCCTAGCGACACGCACGCTGGATGATGAAATCCAAGTGCAGCGCAGCCCCAGCGTGGGATGGCTCAGTAAGTCAGAGAGTGGGATGCGGGGAGTGGGCTGGGGGGCTTCCAGAAGGAAGAACTGGCACCAGGTGGTGCCTTAATGCTCACTGCTATGTTAACAGGGAAAAAACTGGAATTCCATTCTTGAGGGAATGGAATAGCTGCTGCTCTGGCTGCCCATTTACCCCCACCACCATCTCTTTTTTCATTCTTTTGCTTTATTTGTTTGTTTTTTCCTCCATCTGTAGTGGGACAAGTAAGTCAGTCTGCACTCCCTTTCAGGCAGTAGTCTCTCTTGTAACCCATCTAGCAAAATTGCATTGATGTGTTGAATCATCCTTTGGCTGTTAAGAGGGTTTCATGAATTTTGCAATCAATGCAATAAAATAAATGCAAGAACATTAAATATTTTAATTTCCATACAAATTAAATACAAAAGTAGGTTCCCTTTGTCACATAGCTCTCAGACACCACCAGCTTTATCTCTCTGTGATGAGCTGGGCTTTTCTCAGGCTGCGCATCATTGTGTCCTTTATAAAATATAACTCACTGGGAGCCTTGCTGATCACAGAGGAGTGAGCTGTTCCCACAGGAAGGCACAGCCTGCTGCTCTGATGACACAGAGATGTTCTTTATAAGCCATGGCAATCTGTGGAAATCGGAATTTCAGGATATTGACTGTGAAAGATGACTACAAAGCCTGTCAGTGAAATGAGGCAGTAAAACAGAGGGGTTTAGATTGATTGCCTTACTTTTTGCACCAGTACTTCACTGAGCACAGCCAAGGAGAGATTCATGTTGCCTTTGCCAAAGAGATGGCAATATAACTGAATCCTGAATTGGGTAAATATCCTTAATTAGCAAACAGTGTTAGGGTTAACATCATGTGCCGAAGTCTTTTAGCACATTGGTTTGTCTGGATCTGTCTGGAATGAAAATGGAAAACCTCAAGAAAAGGATGCTCTAAGAAGAGCTGCTGTAGTTTGGTGTGGTTACGTTGATCATGTTGGGAAATCGAGAGAAAAGGTAATTGGCTCTTGAGAAACAGAGAAAGGTAATAGTCGTTAGCCACTTCCTCTAGCAAGAAAGGTTAGAATCATAGAATTAGCTAGGTTGGAAAAGACCTACAAGATCATCCAGTTCAACCATCCACCAACCACCAGTACCCCCACTAAACCATGTCTCTCAACACTATACCTAAATGTTTCTTGAACACCTCCAGGGACGGTGACTCAACCACCTCCCTGGGCAGCCCATTCCAGCGCCTGACCACTCTTTCAGAAAAGTATTATTTCCTAACGTTCAGCCTAAATCTCCCCTGGTGCAACTTGAGGCCATTCCCCCTCGTCCTGTCACTAGTTAAAAGAGAGAAGAGGCTGACCCCCAGCTCACTACAACCTCCCTTCAGGTAGTTATAGAGAGCGATAAGGACTCCCCTGAGCCTCCTCTTTTCCAGACTGAACAATCCCAGCTCCCTCAGCCGCTCCTCGTAAGGCCTGTGCTCCAGAACCCTCACCAGCTTCATCACCCTCCTCTGAACATGCTCCAGGGCCTCAATGTCTTTCTTGCAATGAGGGGCCCAAAACTGGACACAGTTCTCAAGGCGTGGCCTCACCAGTGCTGAGTACAGGGGGAGAATGACTTCCCTACACCTACTGGCAACACTATTTCTGATACAAGCCAGGATGCCATTGGCCTTCTTGGCCACCTGGGCACACTGGTGGCTCATGCTCAGCCGAGCATCGACCAACACCCACAGGTCCGTTTCCTCTACACAGTCTTCCAGCCACTCTGCCCCAAGCCTGTAGCATTGCCTAGGGTTGTTGTGTCCAAAGTGCAGGACCCAGCACTTGGTCTTGTTGAACCTCATCATATTGGCTTCAGCCCAGAGATCCAGCCTGTCTAGATCTCTCTGTAGGGCCTTGCTACCCCCAGGCAGCTTGGTGTCCTGCCAGCTTGGTGTCATCTGCAAACCTACTGAGGGTGCTCTCAATGCCCTCATCCAGGTCATCAATAAAGATATTGAAGAGGACAGGCCCCAGCACTGACCCCTGGGGAACACCACTCATGACTGGTCGCCAGCTAGATTTAACTCCATTCACCACCACTCTCTGGGCCTGGCCCTCCAGCCAGCTCCTTACCCAGCAAAGAGTGTACCTGTCCAAGCCGGGCTGCCAGATTCTCCAGGAGAGTACTGTGGGAGACAGTGTCAAAGGCTTTGATGAATTCTGGGTAGTCCACATCAACAGCCTTTCCCTCATCCACCAGACGGGTCACTCGATCATAGAAGGAGATCAGGTTGGTCAAACAGGACCCGCCTTTCACAAACCCTGGGCCTCATCCCCCGGTTCTCCTGCAAATGCTGCGTGATCTCCCTCAGGACAATCTGCTCCATAACCTTCCCTGGCACCGAGGTCAGGCTGACAGGCCTGTAGTTTCTCAGATCCTTCTTATGACCCTTCTTGTAGATGAGAGTCACATTGGCAAGTCTCCAGTCTTCTGGGACCGCTCCAGTTGACCAGGAACGCCGATAGATGATGGAAAGTGGCTTGGCTATCTCCTCCACCAGCCTCCCTCAGTACTCTCCAATGGATCTTGTCCAGCCCCATGGACTTGTGGCAGTCTAGGTGGAGTAGTAGGTCTCTGACCGTTTCCTCCTGAATTGTGGGGGGTTTATTCCACTCCCCATCTGAGACTTCCAGGTCAGAGAGTAGAGTACTCTGAGGACAACTGGTCTGACTTTTAACGACAGACATAAAGAAGGCATTGAGAACCTCAGCCTTTTCAGGTCCTCAGTGGCCACATTCCCAGCCGTGTCTAGTAAAGAATGGAGTTTCTCCTTGGTCTTACTCTTACTGTTGAAAAGAGTTTCTTATTCCCTTTTATGCCAGCAGCCAAGCTGAGTTCGAGCTGGGCTTTTGCCTTTCTAATTTTCTCCCTGCGCATCCTAACAACCTCTTTGTACTCTCCCCGAGTTGCCTGTCCCTTCTTCCACAGGAGGTAGATTCTGTTTTTTTCCTGGAGCCTCAGGGAAAGTTCATCCACACCGGTCTCCTTCCCCTCTGGCTCATCTTGTGGTAATTATCTTTGAACAAATGTTCCATCCCAGACTTCTAGTAAAAAGGGAAATACATGCTGTAGTCTAGAAAATTATCAGCTATGAAAGCTGGGGACTCTCATTTCAATCTACTTCAGGACTGGACCCAGAAATCTGTAAAACTACCCAAGTGGCAGCAGAAAATAAAGAGAGCTTCAGCACGTGCCTTTCTCTACAATTACACAGTGGAGCTCTTCTGAATAAGTTGCATTAAAACCACTTCAAACAACTCTATAAAATAAAATCATCTGCATTTTCTACACTTCCTCAGAGCATTTTGGAAGCCATATTTAGTTCCTTCTCAGCTGGAGACAGTAGCCATTACAGGACTCAAAGGTATCGTGGTAAGACTGGAAGAAGAGGAGACGGGTCTCTACACTGCTCTCTCTCTCTGTCTACAGCAGAGGAACAGCTCTCACAAACTGGCTTCGTGTAGGTGGGCAGTCTCTGAACTGTCTCTGAGCTTCTCCAGATCTGTTTAACTCTGCTGAATACTTTTTTATTTATTTTCTTTCACTTCGTAGCACTTAAGTGAACTGATAGGAACTTTGCTTTGAGTCAGTGACCTGCATGAAACCAATTACCAGTGTGAACAATCTTCACATTTTAAAGAAAGTGCTTCCCTGCCTTTTTAATTGATGGTATTGGCTCTGATTTGCAAAACAGCCATGTGCATTTCTATATAGAGCTTCAATCTTTCATTTTAATTTAACACTATATTTATAGATTTGTCAAAGATTTCCCAGAGTTGGCAGTATCTGTGCAACCTTTCAAAGATAATTAGTTGCACCACATAAGAGAAGGGAGCCTTGGATTTCAGTAATAGGGTTCAGGTTTCCAGGAACCTGCTTCTTTAAAGAAGAAAAAAAAATGCATATTTTATTATTTATTAAATATCCACATCTCAGAAGGTGTTATGTACACCCTTTTAGACACACAAACTAAAGTCTATTCCATCTAAGAGATACTGTATACATAAAAATGTTTGATTACTTTTTTCCTATTTTACATATGTGCTTATCTCCTATATACAGATTCATATCAAACAGTCAATCAAGTGCTGTAAATATTTCTAAGTTTGGCTTGCTAGTAATTAGGAGAATGGTTACTAATATATGTACCTTAAACCAGTCCTTCAAGTGACATTTCTCACGCTACGAATAAACATATTTGTAAGAACTTAGTAGATATAGGTGAAGGTCTTAAACCTGCCAGGCAGTGACAACATGAAGAAGAAAAATTCGAGGATCTTCCTTTTATAAAATTATACTTGTGCTTTGCTTTTGCTGTGTTGTCATTCCTGGATGTGGCAATAATGCACAGCAGGTATACTGTGATTCAGAGTGGCCAATGAGAAAAAATGTCATAAATCTGTCTCCATATACACTGAATACATTGTAAGGAAGACCCACCTCTGGGGGGTCCAGATCTTTTACTTACTACTACTTTTATTGATTTATTTGTATAGTTATTAACTATTTCTTGATATTCAGATTTATTACGAAGTTCATTTTTCTGTGGGAGTTGATGAACACTGAAAATTTTAACTTTCATTTTGTTATGAATATCAAACCATAAGTTTAATCAATGTTGTCTCAAAACATACCCTAGCCTAGAGATATCTCAGAATTTGGGAAATGCCTCAGTGCCATTCCTTTCTGAGTGTTTTCTGTCTTTCCAGTTACTCTCATGATCAGAAACACTGTGATAAGAGCTCCTGTTGCTATGCTTCTGGTTTCTGGGAGAAGGGTGAAAAAATTCAAAACAATTATTAAAGAGCTTGCTGATGGCTGAGTGTTGGGATAGCGTATCCATCCCAGAGGTCTCTTTGCTATTTTATGATTTTTCTTCTTTCATGATTATGGCTGTTTCTAGGCTTTTCTGCCAGTCCTTTAGGACTATTTTCACATATTTTGCTACTCTTTGAGAACATAAGAGTAAGTAGGAAACATAGTCCAAAAGAGAGTAAGCAGTGCTTAAATGCCATCATGTCAAGCTTAGAGACCTTTGAGAGAGAAGTGGAGTTTAAAGGCTTTAACTCTTGGGCTCTGGTATTTCTCTTTCTCTCTGGAGTAGCTGGTGTCAGGAACTGGGGACATTTTAGCCTGTTGATTTGACACACGTGCTATTTCAAACAGTAAAACCCTTAAGGTTCATGAGTTTAGTTAATATGGCTAGTGGAGGAAAAGTAAAATTTTGTTATCAGCTGCTTCAAAGACCAAGAGCTGCTAACCTTCCTCCCTGTGAGCTAAAGTGTTGGGTGCAGAGGAATGCAGGACAGATAGCATCTCTGTAGGATAGCTATAGCAAGAGGCTCCAGGAGAGTCCCCCTGCTCTGCTGAGGGATGGATGACCCAGCTGCCTCTCTCGGCAGGCAGTTGCTACTTTGCCTCCCTGTCAACCCAGACAGGAATTAGGAGAAATTCTTAGATATTTTTGCAGTCCTAGGAGCTGTGGGAATGCTCTGGGTCAGAGATGAACAAGGTTTAGAATCTTTCTATCCCATGTGCCACGTGAAGTTACAGAAAGCAGCCTGTCAGGGTCTTAAATTTCCCACATCAGTCTCCCATGTGCAAGGAAAGGTGTTGCTGTAGCCTGAGCCTCTGTGTTTTTCTGACTGGATTTAAATAGGTGCTTTAATTGGTATTGACATTGTTCTTACAGGCAGTCCAGCCATGACTCACAGAAATCTGACTTCCACCAGTCTCAATGACATCTCTGACAAGCCTGAGAAAGATCAGGTAAGCTTCAGATTCGGACTTTACTTGGTGATGTGTTTGGTTAGGAGCTGAGTGTTGAGGAAGGAATAGTTGTACTACAGAGCTAAAGCAGAAGTGAGCAAGCAAGGTGAGTCAATTATTTCTTAGTCCTGTGACCAGATCTTCCACTTCTTAAGCATCAGCCCTTGAAAGAAATAGATTAAACTCTCGCAAGGTGTGAAGCAAGTGCCACCATGTATGGAAGCTGCCTGGCTTCAGGCAGCAGGGGACTGCAGGGAACAGATGACATCCTGATCTTGATGTGTCTGATCTGCATCCTGCTGAAAAGAGGCTCTTCAGGGGTTTCAGCAGGGGTCTCATGGCACAGTAGCTCAGGTCAAGCAGCACACCAGGGCTTATATTCACATGTGGGATGGGGTAGAGCAGGAGCACTGAAGGAGATGTGCCCCCACTACAGCTGCTCTGTAATAGAACATGTTGCCTCACCCTGTGTGGTGCCTTAGAAATATAGTCATGCTAAAGGGTAAGTATGGAAGAACAGCTTCAAAATGTAGGTGCATAATGAAGTTAAAACTGGCCTTCAGTGCCTGCAGAACTGAACTCTTTCTTACCAGTCTCCAAAAATCTGACTAATTTCTTACAGTAATGTTTATGGTATTATCATATGGAAATTGTGTGTGTTCTTGTCCTTACTTAAAGTTTAAGAGTGTGTGTGGTATAGTGATTCTTTGTGAACTCTGCGAAACTTGGTGTCTTAATGAGATCTCTACAAATTCTGAAAAACGGTCATGGTTTGTAAAGTGGTTTGTTCTCAAAGCATGATCATTTACTTTGGAGAATCTTTTCTTTTCCACATCTCTCAGCGCTCTCTAGTCTCGTGATTATTCTGAATACAAATGAGCGTTACTTTGGGAAATTATTTGGGTTAGACAGCATACGCTGACCAGCTGAGAAAAACTCTAGTCCTTCTAATAATACGTGGTTGCAGTCTTCTGTAAGTGAAGCTCTTCCATAAAGGGAGACAGCAACATAATTGGAGAAAAATGAGTTCAGGTTAATTAAATGTGGTATAACTATTCTCCAGTCCTCCTCTCTTTCTCCCTCGCCTGGCATGCAATTTATGCTACTGTTATTTCCAGATACTAAAAAGTATAAGTACATTATCTTTCACTTTGGTATTTGAAAAATCCACGTAAAAGGAAGAAATGGCTGGTAAGACAAATAGCCCCATAATGTTGAATGTGCAGAGTTTATATAATAGAGCAATGAAAAATATTCCCTCTAGTACCTGCTTTAATATCTTTTCCCAGGGGAAAAAAAAGAGTGCAGTGTGTTTTGTAGTATCATCCAGAGTTGTAACATACAGCTGCATTATTTATTTTTTTCTCCAAAATACCTTCCCTTTAATGTATGTAGCCACATGCAGGGAAAGAGTATGATTGTAAAATAGCTTTTTCATTGGAAAGACTGCTGTTATACATTTTTAATTAGACTATAATCGGGGTCTTAGAGTAGCAGAAAACTAGTTCTGAATGTTGGAGCAGGCTTCTTAGATTTCATTAGTACAAATGGTCTCAATTGTTCCTCCTGCTGAAATGTCTATGGACACGTACAGATAATGGAGTTTTTGTCTAGAACTGTGTACTAAAATAGATGTTTTGGTGGGGCTAATACTGAGTTGTGTTAATAAATCCAGTTTGGAAGCGTGCTCCAAAGTTTTTAGCTTTCAGTATAGATAATACTTGTCTGTTTGTAGTGAAAACTGTTACTTTTAAACTAATGAGTTCCAAAAAGCTGGTTAGTTAATTAGCTCATGTCCTTCTGATGAACTTTGCACAATGGAACCCTTGTACTGTATGCTTGTTGAAGCTGGCCTGAGAATCACCTTAGCTCTCAATTTTCATTATGGATTGACTGAAACTCCTGTCCTGATAAAATCTGTGAAACTGTGATGATGCCTGGCAAATTTCTGGAGTAGAACTTAGCTTGCTGTACAGGCACGAGGGAATAATTCATGGTGTTATGACAACAGGAGCTGGAAAGAGAACAGATTTTCTTGCCCTGACAGCAGAGTGACTGTCTTTCATTATCTTGGTATCCCATCTGGAAGCCTGACAGTTAATGAGGCCATACAGTGAGATATGAGTCTGCTGAAGAAAGAGGCTGTGCTCTTTTCTATTTATTTGTGTGGGTGTATCAGAGATCAGTTTGTCTTTAAACTGTGACAGGATGAAGTTTGTTGGTAAAAATTGCTTGGAGTTAGACGGGACCTGAGCTCTTTCATCAGTCATTATTTTTTGCAGATATAAAGGAGGGTATTGTGAGTGTGTGTGTGTGTTTTAAAGGAAGAGAAAGGCTTTGAACAAATTTTCCTGCTTACAATGAACAATTTTCCTGCTTACCTACATCCTTACTTTCAGTTTTGCGATCTTTAATGCTAATGGAATGGTGCAATTTACAATAGCAACATTATAACCAGAATCCCCTTTTTATCTGTTTCAGTAGGTTCTTACAGAGCAGAAAGACACCTTGGTAGAATTAGAGGGTTCTGGATGCTCTCTCTTCCAACTGCGAAGTGTACACCTCAGATGATGTTTCACTTCTTTCTCTCTTCTCCCCTAGCCCTTTGCCACTTGGAGAAATGCTGGTGACAAGTGCTTTGGAATTACAGTATGGCCACAAGCCCTCTCTTAATGAGGCCTGACAGAGTGAGTTTTGTGATTGTCACACAGTACTACATGGAAAAGGATGTGGATCATCCCTTGGAACAGCTCTTGCCCTGTAGAGCCCTGCTTGCTCTTGCTAGTGGGTATTAGACTCCCCTAGCTACAAGCAGCTGTAGCATCTTAAAGTAGCCATACTTTTCAGTACCTTCAGCTTACCTAGGAGGATCTTTTTACCCAATTCTGGTCTCCAACTCCAGCAGTCTTTAACTTTGTGCGTCTTGAGATGCTGTGTCTCTGCTCAGCAGCAGTTCGCTCACATGCTGTTGGAAAAGCAGGCTTGTCCTGAGCACCCACCTGCTGCATTCTCCAAGGTGTTGTAAGGTCTGAGTGGAAAACTGGCGTCTTTTGGTATATGATCTTGACATTTCTTTGCAATTTGTTTGGGATCCTTCTCTTTGGAGCCAAACCAGGTGCACATCTCTCTTGGCATCTGCAGTTGCCACACCACCAGTGGGTCATTTGTATTCAGCGGGGACCTTCCAGGTTGAGAGGAGGTGGTGGTGCGTCCTCTGCAGGCTCTGTGGATACTGAGGGGAGTGGTGGGGTGAGTTTTGCCATAAACTTGGAGATTATGAAGTGGGGATGTGACTGCTTTAAATACTGAACTGTCAATTTCAGCTCCTTGTTCCTAATAACCGGGGATTTCCAATGGTAGGCTTTGAGGTTGGAGTGAACAAAACAAGTGAACAAAAGGTCAGAAGAGGACACTAGGAGGGGGGAAACTCTCTGCAGAAGAGTGGAATGTGTTGGCATGTTATCTAATATATTTGGTCACGTCTCTCTTCTCTTGGAGCTGGACTATTATTGGCAGCGGTACTTCGATGTGGTCACCAGGGCAATGCTGCTTTCAGGTGCTTTTTCATTGTTGTTTTTGTTTACGATAATTTAGTTAAGGAGCAGTAGGCAGGTGAGACTTCAGCTACAAAAGCAAAAGCCCATATTGACCCCTCCAAACAAAGGCGGTGTCTGCTGTTGATCCTGGTCTCCTGAGCTTATTTTTTAGTCCCTCTGGAGAGCTGGGATTGCAGAGTCAGTTGAGGTTTCAGGTGGGCTGGTTACCTCTTGCACAATTGCCTTGCTACCTGCAGGAGCAGCTCCGCTAACACAGAGAACAGCTAAGCAGCTTGAGCTAGGACAGATGCATTCATGCCTTCATGGATCTGTGCTGTGACAGCACCCAGGTGAGGTGCTATCACAGCAAGACAGAGAGGTGTTACAGCTGCCTGGATACTAGCTGAGGGAATGGCAGTGAGATGTGCTAGGAAGCACTGGACAGTTTTTAGGTTTTCCTTGAAGATCTGTTAGAGGATTGTCCCTGAGGATGCCTTCCTTCCTGTTTGTCCTGCTCTGCAGAATCCTTGTGGGAAACTGAGGAAAGATACCAGTGTTCAAAGGCAAATACATGGTGGAGGTTGTGGCAGCTGGACTGCCCTCCTCCAGGAACAGAGGAACAGTAAGTGTCCGAGGCAAGTGACTGAAGACAGTAATCCTCAGCTTTCTTGTCACTGAAACCTCTATTGCAAGGAGTCAGGCTCTACTCTACTGCACAGATCCTGGACCTGTCTGGATGTCCTGCTCAGCTCTCTGGGTTTCTCACAGAGTGCAAAGATGGATTTGAAGACTGGCAGCACTGAGGATAGGAGCATAGCAAGAAAATATTTACAGTGGTCCCAGGACACACACTGACATGAGTACAGTGACTGGAAATAACAAGAGATAAGATTTAATTAAAATCTTACATAGCACTCAGATTTACCTGCAGTAAGCTTTGTGAGGTTGGTTCCTTTGCCCTTAGGGAAGGGATGGTTTTATGCTTACTTTGGATTTACTTTGATCTTGCTTTTGTTTTGGTTTTCTCATAGTCTTTGCTGTCTTAATACACTTTCCAGAGTTAATCTTCTTACTGAGGAACCACTAAGCTGTTGTCAGAGGCAAAGAAAATAAACTTAGAATCTGCCTTGGAAAAGGATGCAGTCAGGAAAGGATGCTCTGGCTCTTCCCAGAGGATCAGCTGAGCAAGTGCAGTCCATTCCCTAAGTGCCAGGGCAAAGAGCCATTAGCTAGAGAGGAGAGGAAAGAAGCTCCTTGGCTGAAAGGCAATGTAGGAGCAGACACAGCCTTCACTTACAGCTGTTTTTTTCCCAAAGGATTCACCACTACCCTTGCAGTTAGCTTTGAAATCAGCATCATGATGAACTCAGTCATGCTATTGTTGAACTTTTCTTAAGGCTGCTGTCCTAAGTGTTCTCTGTCGGATGCGGCTGTCAGCAGGCCTCTTGGCCTGAAAGGAGAGTTTAGTATATGTTGTGGGCCAAAAGACAACAGTTTGTGTACACTCAAAAATCTCAAGTCATCTTTCTAAGAGAATGGGGTAAGGGTGAAGGGGGAGGGGGAAATACAGTTTCCATTATATAGTAAACGGCAATTCAGCACAAATCTTGCTGTAGATTAGATGTCTGTTTTTTCTCCTTTTCCTGTCTGACTTCATGTGTTTATAAATATGCGATAAGTAATTAGCTTATCAACTTCATCAAAGAGAGACTGCTTCATGAAGAATGGAACTAGCATGTTTTCATTTGCTTTATGTAATTATTTTTCTTGTATTTGAGACTACGTGAAAAAGCCTTGTAGTTGGAGTAAGACCGTTTCAGATCATAAAATAATACAGAAATTTGCAAGTAATAAACCCCTGGGTTATCTGTAAGGTAAATATGTTTGCAACATTTAAAATGTGATAGTACTCTTTTTTTCCCCTTTGATTTGCAGAAAGCAAATGATTTTAAAGCTGAAACAAGGAAAGAAAGGGCCAGTTAGCAAAATGCAGAGTTTGCAGAAAATCTTTAACTATTGGATGACTTGTCACAAAAATTCCATTGATCGCGTTGACTCAGCTTGCACATGTCTGTGACAGACAGAACACGGTGTCCCTTGAACTCTGCTGCATCTAGGGGCTGCTTTGATAAAACCGGCAGTCACAGCTGGTGGTCTAGGGAAAGGGGTATTAATAATGCCAGTGTTTCTGGTAGTGCAGAGTCAGGAACAATTTGGCAACACTGCGTGTGGACGTCAAAACTATGCCGTCCCTGCTATGTTGTTGATATGTGGGCTGACGTCAGACAAAGCTTCTTTGCACCATGCCTGAAAACCATCAGACTTTTGCTCACTGAGTCCTGATTTCTTTGGATTTTTCTGCTTCTCTGCCTCAGATTCTTTGTTTTTTTCACAGGTGAACCATGGGAAAAGGGTGAGATGCAATACAAAGGGAAAGTAACTCTTCTGGTAAAGCACAGCATTGTCCACCTTAATTCATTTTAAACTTAAGCAGACCATTCAGCTCCCTTTTTATGGCCGCCTGCATTGAACACCTTGTATAGTTACATCCACAGGCAGCCATTGTTTCTGGTAGGGCAGAAGTAGCATGGACATTTTCTCTGAAGCACATTCAGTCTTGAATTTGCCTTACACTGTTATTTCAGGGCACTGAGATCTGCTGATGATCTCCAGAGTACTACCAACCTTTTGCCAGTCAGGTCTCCAGCTGAACTCGTAGGATAAAAGCCACAACAACAGGATGTTTAATGATCACTACTGGGAGGCTTCTGGGGGAAAGAAGCAAAGAGGGGAAGAAGGCTTTTATGCCCTTTTTAATGCCACTTGGTAAACATGCTGTGTTGCAGGAGGTGTAACAACTAGAAAAAAGAGGGGAACTCCGAAGGAAGTCTTCCCTTTCCTCCTCCAGCACATGTGGGAAGCTTGTCCTGTAGCTAAACGAAAGACTAAACAAAATCTCTGTTGACAGTACTAAGCACCCAGACAGCTATTTGTGGTTAGCAGTGTATTATTTACGAATACTGAAGTTAGATAATGTGCATGAATTGTCTCCTCTCTGCTATGAGAGTGATGACATCATTCACTGCTCCGTATTACATTTAGATTGCAAAAAGGACTGGTTCAGCATCCTGAGTGTCTTTCAAAAGTTGCCATGGCCCTCACTCAGACTGCTTTGATGATAAATAGCTTCAATAGAGGACACTGAATTTTGATTTTTCTGTTTTACCATGATGCTTTTTTCAGGATTGCTTGATATTTTGGCAGTTTATAAGGGTAACTGAGGTAGAGGAGGTGTATTCCATTTCATTGTATTTATGTTGGCAAAACGCTTCTTTTTGAGGTAGCAGTGTGGAGAAGTGATTTGCCTTCATTTGTTTTAATTTATGAGGTGTTGGCTGCAACTAATGTACTGGTCATTTTCAGCTAGATAGGTGAGCGGAGGCAGCAGGACTTACAGTTTCTTTTCTGTATTCCAATTACCCTGATCTGGTCCACAGCAGAGCTGGGTCTAGTTAGTTAAAGCAGGTGCTTCTGGTGGGCTGTCCAACTGGGGGAAGGTGAGGGAGAATGTATGCATGTATATTGTAACTGCTTGCAGTAGCCTGACTGGATACTGGTATCTTGCCTGCAGCTGTGAGCTTGACCGTTCCAGATCCAGGAGGTGGGGTAGTTTGTACTACCTAGTGCAGAAAAAAGGACAGGAGTGCTGAGAGTACACCTTGAAAATTAGGCTTAGATAAGTTTAAAGTGATTGTCTTCGTCCCTTAGATTATTAAGGGAACTGTAGCTAGAAAGCATCATGTTTATTCCTTAATGCTTCTGCTGTCTTATACACATGCTAGCCAAGTTACACATCTTATGTACTTAATGCAAATAAGCTTTTCCAATATGTTTATGTCTCTCAGCCATTTCCTAGTTTTAATTGATGTTGTCTGGACTCCTGCCAGCCTGCAAAACAGCCTTTTGTCAAAGAGGGGGCTCCAAGCAAGGAGCTATGTGGTTGTGACAGCTGAATCCCACCAGCAGCATCAAGTGAGGGCCTGCACAGGAGCATCCCAAACTGTCTGCCTCTTCTTCGTAGCTGGTGGCATTCTACACTCCTGTCTGAGTTTATTAGAGCTCTGCCTGCACTTAAAAGAGTTGCCAGTGTAATTATGCCGTACTGGCAATTCTGCATTGCAGACCAAAGCCTACCTTGGCTGCAGCCACTTAACTGGATGACCCATCCTGGTGAGAAGCAATCCTGCTGCTGCTGCATGCTGTGCACCACGAAGAGAAGGAGTTTTGGGGAAGCTCCTTGCTCAGATCTGTTTTATCCTTGGCTGTGTCAGTTACACTTGCGCAGCAGTGACAGCAGGTATCCATATCAGCTTAGTGGCACCTTTGGCAACCACTATAAGAAAGTTAAGTCTGTTCTGTTCTGGCCCTAGTTTTAGTGCCCATATGTTCAGTTGCACTGTTTCTCTCCTGGCACAGCTAACAACAGCTGCTTGCCCTGTGGGATTTTACTGGCACTCCTTTTTGCTCTCTCCAATTTCCAGTGCACCTACAGATAGAATTTTCAGTGCAGTTCTCAGCTTTCTAGCCAGATTCAACCTACATTCCCACACGTTGTCCTGTAGCTGCAGTGTCCGAGTCATAAGTGCTTCAGGAGAATGTTTATAAAAACGTCCCCACATGATTAATCCATGGAAATATTAGTGGCTTTGCTTATGTTTAGTATTTCTTAAACTGTGCTTGAGATGAGCTCTCACTTGGCAGCATACCTTCAATTTTCACTTGGTTTATCCCTTTTGAGACGTCTCAAACCACTTGGTGCCTGCAGCTGCATCAAGGGCTCACTGCCTTGTTGCGAGAAGGAAGAAGCCAAGCAGTTTGCTTGTTGCTGTGTGGGAATCATAGAATCATAGATTCACCAAGGTTGGAAAAGACTTACAAGATCATCCAGTCCAACCGTCCACCTATCACCAATAGTTCTCACTAAAGCAGGACACAGCTCTCTTATCTCCTCAGTCCCAACTCAAGGAACATCTCCATTCAAGCAGACTGTTGAAGAGGACAAGGTTGTCACAGTCTTTGCAATGCCCAGGATATAGTTTGTTTTCATGGTGCTAAGATATGGCCTTGTCAGTTATCTTTTGATTCCTGTAGTCTTAATAATTTGAAAATATTTATTTCTATTTCAACTGAGAGGGCAGTTACCTGTGAATAAAAGCTATTTAGAAAAGTCAGGGCAGAGCCATTCTGAGCCCCTTCACTGCCATAGGAAGATGAGAATGGTGTCCTGTTCCCAGTGCTGGTACCACTTCTGTTCCTTGTCCTGTGAGAAGTCCTCTGGTCATGCTTTGTTAAAATGTCCTTGGCAGCTCTGAATGGCTGAAGCATGAGGACATTTTTAATGCTCAAGATGAAAAATAAAGGGAGCATTTAAAGAAAATCTGTTTTTATCCGGGACCTTTTATTGCTGAGCTGATGCAATAGCATAAACAAAATGAATAATATATTAATATAAGAGATGTTTGCTGACCTGGCACTATCTCCAGTTTCAAAGGGTTTGTATGTGGGGAGAAAAACCAACTCTGAATGAATATGGTCAGTTGGAATATTTAGTCGGAGAGAGGCACAAAACCCTTCTTATTTGTTGTGGTGTGTGCAGTGCTTATTCAAACGGGTGTTTCCATATCAACAGAAAGTCTGTGCCAAAGCCAGCTCTGAAGTTGAAAAAGAAATTGGCCTTGTTGAGAGAAATCTTCATGCCTTTCCTAGGGGGACTGATGGGATCTTACTGTTTGGAATGAAGTCCATTGATTAATGGTGAAAGCAATTCATTGCTTTTCCTGTTTGAACAACATCTCCTAATCTCTGCAGTCACAAGCAAAGATTGCTAATTTCTACGTCTGTCAGCCTGGATGACCTACTTTCACTCCATGGAGCTCAAGTGAAAATAACAATCTTCCGGTATAGTTTGCTGCCACCTTTTTTAAAGGACAGGAAATGTTTCTAGGAAGTTTAGTTAACAGGAATTTCATTTACTTTGGCCTTTTGTCTTTATGCAGAGGACAGTTTTGCTTGCGTAGTTTTTCCCTATAATGTATCAGCAGAGCACGTTTCATGCATTCCTTGGTGATGGAGTTCTGTACGTAGACAAAACACAGAGCATTAAAGGTATCCCTTTAGGTAAGCATTCATAGAAGACGCATATGTAGATGGATTCAGAAAAAAAGAGAGAGAGAAAAATTCCTGGGGGAATTAGTCTTTTTTTAAGTACAAAAACACTGTGTATCTGTGCTCAGATATGTGTACCCTATGAGTGAAATATGCTATGATTATGTAGGTGACCATACGTACCCCTGTGCAGAGCAAACAGAAAGTAGAGCAAATTTTTAGACAGGCTCTATTAAATAATGTACCCCTCCCCTCTTTTCAGTTTCTTTCCCCTGTAGCTATGGAGTGTTTTGTTCCAGCGAGCCTTTGTTCACTTGACCTCATCTCTGCATGCTCTCAGGCAGTCTGTTGCTGCCTGGCAGACTGGAAGATCCCTCATGTTGCACTTAGCTTTGATGTAACAGGAGTTTGAGGAACTGGATCCTTTCTCCCTGTGATCAGGGACCGTTAAGCCTTCATTTAGTTGTACAAAGCACTGTGTATGCAATTAGGCTTTCTGTGGTAATCTGTATCATCAGTGCTGATTTTGAATGCTCAGATTTTGCTGTGCTTTGGGTGTGGGAAAGAGCTCCTCTTAGTGGGGTTGAGCAAGAGCTCCTACCTTGCACAGAGGAGGCAAATTAACGCTCTCCTGAGGTTACAGGGAGCAGCACACTGGGGAACCCCAACCTCTGCCTGAAAGGAAAACAGCTGCCAGTTGTACTAGGGCTCTGCCTTGGCTCTGACACCAGCTGCAGCACCTGGTTGGGCTCCCTGCTGCACCATGTGCCATGCAGGAGTGGGAGCCTGTGGCAATATCATACCCTAACCTTCATATGGGTTCCTCTCCTTTTTGGCCCCAAATTGTGCACTGACTATTTTTAATACTGCAGTGCTGAAGGCTGTAGTGAGCGTAGAAATGCTGCATGGTTGGGTGAAAAAGATCAGCTTGGAATGGATTCTCTGGTAGAGGTGCTAAATATGGCCTGGGTATCTTCTGCCTGATAAAGTGCAACTCAGGGAAGAAGAGGGAGATTTGTAAAATGATGAAGGGCATAAAGAAGGAGGTCTGAGCATTTCCTTCCCTGTATGGGAAAATCCTGGTAGCTCTGCTTTTTCCAGACTGGCACTTCCAAAATGTGCCTTCTTGGGCTTTCAAACAGAAGCCTAGAAACTGTAATTTTCACTTTTGCTAGATACAGTGTTCTCAGTTTTTCATGCCAGTGGAGTTTGCTTTGGTCATTCAGTTCCACTGATGACAGCAACTAAATTATGCTAATTGAGAAAGAGAATTTAAGCTTGTGCTTCAAACCCTTTATATTATGAAGTTAGTATGTGCTTATAACTTCCTTAAGTGAAGTCAATGCATGGCCTTTTAGTTCTGAGTTAGATTTGTTGTTATTGTAAGGATGAGATGAAGTTTCTTAGATTTCTGATGTACCTATGCAATGAAATAAGATATAAATAATATTTTTATTTTATTTTATTTTTCCTTTTTGCTGTTAGTATGTTTGAGGCTGCCCTGCTGCAAACTCAGCAGCTTCTGTCAAGCGAACACAGTGGTGGTGCCCCATAAAGGCAGCTGCTCTCCCACATAGCAGAAAAGCTCAAGCAAATTGTGGCCTCATGCTTTACTAACAAATTCTCTTTTGCTCCAGTCCTCCTTTCATTTAGAGCCCATTTTTCAAATGGAGCTTATCTGCAGAAGCTGTATGTAGTAGTAAAATAACTATTAGGTGACACATGAATGTATTTTTGTGAGTGTACTGTGTCCCACATCAATTAATCAGCAGTACTCTCCCCACGCAACTGGCATTTAAATCCAAACAATACTAACAGGTAAGTCACCAAAGTCAACAGCAGGCATTGATCACTGTGCCCAGTGCACTAAGGTGTCCTGTGCAAATACAGTTTTAGTTATAGGCACCATATGGCACGCTGCAGAGCACAGTCCCCAAAGACCAATTTATTTTAAGCTTTCACACGCTGGTAACCTCAACTTGAAAAGGAACTGTTCCTGAGCCGGTGGTGTGCTTTACCTTAACTTCAGCTCACAGAGACAGAGATTTCTGTTCAGTTCAGCTAGGGGTGATCAAATACGAAACATGTGTTTAGACAGATTCTGCAAAGATTAGTGCCTACACGTTTCAGGCTGTTTTGCAAAGACTGGAACATCATTACAGTAACGTAACTAGCTAAAAGGCTTCTCTAGTTATAATTTTAATGCTGCTTCATGGTTGCTTTTTTTCTTGTTCATTTTGTTTTTGTGATGCTGAAGCTAATGACTCATTTAATGGAGTTTCCACTTGCCTTGGGTATTCTCTTTGCCATGGACATGCCTACAAACAACTCTGCAGAGTGTGTCAGGGGTCATGGACAGGAGCCATGTGTTTGTTTGGCCAAGCACTGCTTTTCACTTTTTCTTTTTCACCTCGTTGTTAGGCAGCTTGGTTTTGCTAGGAGCTCCCAAACAAAGCAAAGAGACTTTCCACACTTGACAAAATATGTGATCCTGTTCAATGATCTAGAAAAATAAGTCTTCTTGGCTTCTTAATTTGTTTCTGAAAATCTTGCAAGGAAGACCAGGGGTACATAACTCACCTGGGCTCCCTCTTGCCCCTGTTTACTGCAGTTGCTTCTGAATGCCTCCCCTTGTTGTGAGCTGTCCTCTTGCATGTCCTTCACACCTGCATTTCAGACTGGAAATGGCAGCAGTTTGGAGCTGCTTCATGAGCTGTGCAGCAGTCTGTTCTGCAGGGAAAGCAACATCTGTGAGAAGACAAGGCAGACAGGTATACAGTACAATAAAATGACCAGAAGTAAATGAACAGATGCAATAAAAGCAGTGTGTACTTACTAATTGCTTTAATTTCCGATAAATCTTTAGTGATGCTGATAATAACATATTGTTAAAACGTATTTAGGGAAATAGTGATTTTTCAGGTTGCTCTGCCCTTTTGCAGCTACAGCACTAGAGGTTTTTGGCCTTCAACACAGCATTAGTGGTCAAATTAGAACAATGCTCAATTTAGCAGAGTGCTGGGAAAGTGAACATAGTGCTCCAAGCTGCCAGGCCTCATTGCTGTTCCTCCCTGGCGCTGCTGAGACTCAGACCTTCTCTGAAGCTTCTTCAGGGAATGGTTCAAAATGGATACTAAGTGCTGACTGCACCATTGCCATCACCTACTTGATAAATCATTTAAGCAAGTGTTGAGTGGTGCTGCGAAACTCCGTTGAAACAAAAACCTCTGTGATGATCTCTCCTCAAAATTAGTCATCCTGTGGTGATGTGCTGGACAGAGGAGAGGCTGATGGTGCTGATACCTTGGGAGCTGAGCAGCCACAGGCCTTGAGATCCTTCTTGTCAGTTCTGGTCCAGGAAGGTGCCTGGGTTTGAGTAAACTTTGTTTAGGAAAACATGCAAGAGTGCAACTAGTCTGTTAGCAAAGTTGAATGTGTGCTTTATTGTACAATTGCCACCTTCCCAGTATCTTTCATCCCCACTTTACCCCAAACCATTTTTCATAGGGAAGCAAGTAGCACTCTTCCGGCCTTTCTCCCCAGAGCTCCTCTATGTTTATTTAATATTTTCGCTGGTGGGAATCCTGACTGAAGTAGGTAGGAGTTAAGATTGTTCCAGCAGTCTTCTTCCTGCTGAATCAGTAATTCATGCCTTTTCATGAGACTTTTTGCATTTTCCTACTTTCTCGTGTCGCCTGGCAAAGCCCAACGCAAGGCTCCTTAGGGATTCATTGCCTATCCTAATGTTACCCCCAGTCTGTGGTCCTGGCAGTGCATCCACCCGCACCATTCACTGCTAGCCAGGCAAGCAACATCTCCAGAGATCACCCTGGGTGAGGGGCTTTTGGGGGAACCAGCTAAGGCAGGATTTTCAGAGGCCTTCAACTTCAAATTAATTCTACCCCTGCTGAAGCAGCCAGTTGCAAACAAAGCCGTCTCGGGGCTGAGCACATTCAGAAATCCCTTCCTCCTGGCAAGCTCAGGCCAGGCTGTGGCCTCTACTCAGATTTCAGTTGCCAGGGTGATACCAGAAAAGAGCTAGGAGAGGCTGATGTTTAAAATACTGCTGGTGCAGGGTTTGCCCATTATCAAATAAGCAGTCAATGAGATTTTTCCACAGCTGGACTTCACTAATATTTTGTCAGCTAGGGGATGCATGTTGCAGCACACCGAGCTTGCTCATGCCCACTGTGGTACAATTATAGTATATAGGTGCAGAGATGAGCATAACCTTCGGACCACAAGCAACTATTTTTAGTGTGAAGTTATAGCTACACGTTGAGAAGAGACACAAATGAAAGCAACTCTGGCAGCTGGCTGATGAGAGCAATGCCAGTCAGTAGATTTCTTCTAGTGCTTGGACCTAATCATGCAGAATTAGACCTCGTATTACATTTGGATGCCTTGAGAAGGATTGCTGGAAATGAATAAAGCTTTTTAGGTCTTCTTCCAAACTTTTACTTTCCTACAGTTTTGAGCCTCACTGTTGAGTAAAACAACAGATGCTTTGATGCATTTCTAGAAGTGCCGCTTCTGTTGTGACTGAATTCCCAGTGCTGCTTTCCTTACTGGCAGATTGACCTCATGTCAGCTCCTCTGGGGCTGCTCCCAGGCTTGAGGCTTTCCTGTTGCTTGTGCAACAAGCAGACAGCCCTTAGAAGCCTGCTTTAATACACTCACAGGTTGTAAGGGAGCAGAAATTCTTTTTGGTCTCCCTTGTCAAGTCAGAATACATGTCTTCATTGTATTTTATTTGATCTCATTTGCTTGTTGGAATATCCACACACAATAACTGTCTAATGTAGGGGCTGGAAATGACAGCTGTTTCATGTTCAGCTTTATTTTAATAGAGAAAGGAGAGGAAGATCTGTAGAGTCAGAGAGCTTTTTTCTTCAGTTATGGCTGCACATATGTCCTAATATGTCCTATAGTCTGAGGGACTAGAGTAGCTGTCTCTAGATCAGATACGCTGAACTTATTTCCACTATGCATTGACAAGATGCTCTAGGTGACCTAGTGTTGATGGTGACTTTGTCATTCAGAGTAATGATGCTGGAAGAGGTGGGAGTCATAGTTAACATTGGGCTTGCCAGGAATGAAGAGTTAAACTCTAAATATGATGAAAAATATATTCCCATGTGCTTTTTATTACTCACGCAGCAAAATTAGATAGGCAGTTCTATTAAGTACTTTTTAATCTGATATACTATAGTAAATATGTAGGTCACTCTGAAAGTAATGCCTCCTGTTTATTTCCATGGAAACGACAGCACCAACAAAGAAATAACACTATTTGATAGAGCAAATTCTCAGCTACAAAACACTGATGTTCAACATAGTCGCCACCATTAGCTATGCATTTTGGCAGTGATGGTCAAGAGACTGTAAGCTGTGCTTGTACAAATCTACACCAGTGGAGGTGACCCACTGTTGGTGTCACCACTGCTGAAACGCACCACCCACTGCCTCACTGAGCTCACATCCGCTAGTTGGTCTCCATCAATGTTCAGCAAGTGTCAGTGAATGCCAGTGGGTGCCAGTTTCTTCCACAGTGAGGAATTCAGTGACACACCTTTGCTCCATATGCACTTCCATGTCAGATGCCATTCTGTCAGACTGCCCCTCTACTGCCATCTCTCACATGGCAACAAAAGTGTAATGGAATATTGGTGCGAAAGTGCAACCTGTACTGTCAAACCTCCAACATCCACCTCTAATGTCATGGTCAACATAACATAGGAGGCATTGCTTTTGGATTATTTGCTTTGATATGCAACCTCTTATTTTTATTTTTTTCCAAAACAAGAGATGAAGCTGTTTAATTTTTTGATAGGCTAGTATCAAGATGGTGAGTATGGTAAAGCTTGAAGATGAGCAGTGCGATTGCACTGGTGTCTACTTATGGTGCTTTCACCAGCTCCTTTCGTCATGTTTCTGACACATCTGTTGTTGTTAATGAAGAAAATGGCAAAGATCTAGGTGAATAAACAGAATTTTCTGTTAGTTTAATGTGTGTGAGGAAGAGAGTGAAAGAAGACTAGAAAACGTAACTCCCCAAAAGCTGGGCTGAGCAGGGAGAGAAGAAAAAAAGAAAAGAAAAAGCCAAGATAACTTGGGTTTGTGTTACTGAGGACAAAGCAACAGTCAAAGATTATTGAAAAATAAAAGAATAATGCTAGAAAGGCATCGTAGGAAGCACTTGTTGAAATAATCTGTGTAAAAAAAATCAGACCACTAGGGTGATTGTAAAGTAATTTTGATCTCACAGTTGAATTTATTCTGCAACAAAATACTTACTGAAGTGTGAGTTCATCATATACTATCTTCTCTAATTACCAGCTTGTATTTCTGAAGAATCTGTGTTTTTCCTGTGATAATTTTTATCTTTTGTTCTGCTTATTCCTTCACCATCCTTTACAAAGGGTAATCTGAGCCACTGGGGATAAACTGCTAATCAGAGTAAGCCTGCTAGCTGGTTTTGTTCCTTTCTATGCCTTGAACAAAGCAGGTAGAGATCTTAATTCTTTTATTCTTGCGCTGCATGAATCACAACAGGGCCTTGCTCTCAGAGAAACACCGTGTTGCTCTCATATTTTGTCTTAGCCCAGAAATTAAAGGGAAAAAAATACCATGTTTCAAAGAATCAGCAAGTCGCTCTGTCTGTACATTCAAACATGACTCTCCCAGGAAAATGAGAAGACATGCTAGTCATCAGGAAATGCTTCTATTGAGGTTGGTGAAGGTTGCTTAGAAGCATCTTGCTTTGATGGCCTGGAAGAGGGGGTGAATTTCTACTGCTCCCCAACATGCTGCCTAGAGAAGAGAGGCTGAGGGACAGCATCCTTCCCAGCTGCTGGGCCTTGGAGCTTTCTCCTGGAAGCCTTTGTTCAGGTGTATGTCCAAGGTGGCGGACACTGTGGTCGTTTAGAGAGGACACTTGCTTTTTCATCTCACAGACAATTCCTGGCTCAGCAAGGTCTTGTCAAATGTACAAAGAAGCTCTCAACTGGTGACTGCCAGGATTCCTTGTCAGATTTTACTGAGTGCATCCCTAAAAATTGTCTGAGCATTTTGTCATTTGCTCGTTCTTCTAAGGGATACATCATCCAGTGGTGAATAATTGACAGCATCAATTTAAAGTTACAAGGATTCTGTTGGTGAATTACCATATGCCTTATTTTTTTCTTGTGCATTTAAGGTTTTCTAGTTTATAAATATTAAAACCATCACTCAGCACATACTTTGGGGCTTGTAAGAATTGTGGAGCCAAACTGTGTTGTGAGCGATGCTGTGAATTGTAGGTAGCTCTGCTGAAGTGGATTTCTGTACTTGGCCACTGGGTCACACTGATTTTCCAACAGTTTGTGCAGCGGTATGCGTGTACTTCAGATATTAACTCTGCTTTTATTTCTGGGCAAGGATCTTAAAAACTCTGATAGAAAGGTATTATGAGACAGAGGAAAGAGTGAGATCAAGTTAGGAGTTGCTGTGGCAGGATAAAATAACAGCTGTGGTAACTTGATCATGAACCAACGGGTGTTCAGTTGACGGTGGAAACGTGAGAGGTCTTTTAGTTGCATGGTGACTCCCAGCCTTTCAGCATCCTTTCAGTGTTTGGAGTTTATACACATCTGAGTTTTGTGCACACAATAATCCACCTTCTCATTTCTTTCATGTCCACTCTGGCTCCTCCATCCAGGCCTGGTGCTTTTCTTTTCCTCTGAAACCTGCTCTGATTTCCCTCTTCTCTGTGGATGCCCTTTCTCACTTCATTTCTTCCCAAGGCTTTCTCTTCCTTTCAGCTCTTCTGGAAATGCAGGATGTAGCATCTGTCCTGCATCTCTCCTTACAAGGATGGAGAAAGGAGTTTCTCCTGGACAGGGTTCTCTAACAACAGTGCATTTTCCTCTGTCCCCCTTCTGACCACAGAAACCTGTGATGAGGGCTGTGGGCTCAGGTGATGATGTGGGAAATAGTAACAAGCCAGTTTCTCACCTGGACACTGACTGCGGTTGTTAGCATTGTTTCAAAACCAGCATATTTGCTGCTTTTCCCAATGACTCCTCATGTGCTGGCCTGCACCAGCAATGGGAGCAGCAGCTTTGGGAAATGTACAGGGCAAAAGCCACAGACACAAGAAACTTGCTTCTAAAAGCCTGCACTAAGTTAAGTCTTTCACTAGGAACTTGAAAAGACTTGTACGCAGCAAAATGCATGTGCCCAGCTCCTGGCATGGTCAGCTGGAATGATGTCCACCCTTCAGGCTTCGTTCTTGTCAGGCCAGTCATTTCTGTAGCAGCAACTGCAGAGCCTGAAATTGCACTTTCACTTGTGGAAAGTGCATGCCCTTCACCCAGATGACCAGGCAACAAGTTGATGCAGTGCTTCTTCCTGAAACTCTGCCCACATCTACTCATCTTTCTCAGTGCTGCACACTTTTTTCTGCCCAAACTAACATTATGTATAAACAACCTTCAGGAAGCCTGATATTCTCAGTGCTGGCTTGGCTCCAAGCACCTGTAGCAGGATTGCTCTTCTGCTGATGATTTTCATAACAGGAATATTCAACTTTTTAATGAGTGGCATGAATGCAAGTATGGCCATCTGCTTCTCTGGCCTGGCTTCTGCTTTATGATGGGGAGAGGGCTACCATAAGCAGCAGTGCCTGTGTCTTAGTAGACCAAATGAGGATGACACATATTGGCCAAAAATAGGTTTGGGTCCTATGACCAAGGAGGAAATGTGGCTGCAAGTTGGATAAATTTCATGGCACGTTTCTGTCTGCATGCCTAACAAGCCTTCATTTTATTTTCCTTTCTCTTCTACTAATGCAGTTGAAGAACAAATTCATGAAGAAATTACCCCGCGACGCTGAGGCCTCCAATGTGCTGGTTGGGGAGGTAGACTTCCTGGACAGTCCTTTCATTGCCTTCGTCCGGTTGCAGCAGGCAGTTATGTTGGGTGCTCTGACAGAAGTCCCCGTCCCTACCCGGTAAGAGAACCCTGCCCCTAGCAGTGGGCACAAATTGGAAATTGTAGTTGCACCTTATAGAATAATAGCACCAGGCCAAATGAAGACATTCTCCATTGATTTCCATCACGTGACTTGTATATATGGTATTGTATTTTTTCAGGATTATTGTTTTTAAAAAGCGACAGAAACTCACTTTGGCTGCTAATCATTTCTGAGTTCTAAATTTAGTTGTGATATATGTGTTGTGCACAAACACTAAACAAACACCTTAACAACTCGATAGTGAAGGTTGCTATCAATGTGACATATGACGATTGGATATTTTTCTACCCCTCATGATTCCTACCACATGCACACATTGTGCATACCTAAAATTCCCTTTGCGTGCTTTTGCAGTGCATATTTTTCTTTGTAAAAATTCACATTAGACGAAGGATTCAATTCTGGCACCGCTGGAGGGAGGAAGAAAAAAAGTCAGATAAACTAGGGGATAAAATTCTGTGATTGTCACAACAGATGTTCTTTTGTATTTCACAATGGCTCAGAAAAATGTCATGCAAATATTTTATTTATTGTGACTCACGTTGCAAACTAACCTGCAGTCTCACAAATATGAATGTATCTTATCTCATGTTCTTACGTATTTGAATTAAATGCATATGCTTGTTATATAAGCACACACCAGGTAAGAACTATAAAACTGATTAACATTGAAAGGTAATTAAATGAACTAAGAATGGACCACAAAGGTATTTCAGGGGGAAGGACAACAGGCTGAACTGGGCAGACTGCAGGTGTTTTGCAGTGTCCTATTTCAGCCCTGTGCTGATCTCTGCAGTGCCTTGTTACTTGGCAGCGTTGTGTGGATGCTGTTACTGCTGTGCACCTGGGCTCCGGTGCACTTTTGGTATCAACTTACAAAGGCTTTGCTTTGCATTTTACTTGCAATTACGAAGCTCACATTGCACCTTTCATATCACTAATGTGCAAATGTATATTTTATGTGAATGGTTTCAAGGGCTTTTAATACAGAGCAAAGGTTCTATTTTGAATAATGTCTAGAGGGCTAGAGGCTATGCTGAGTAATGCTTCATGAGAAAGGACATACTAATGCTACCGAAACACATCACCGGTGCCTTACAAATACTGACTTGAATCACAGCCATTGTAATGGAATGAAAGTTACATGGTTGTTACAATCTGAACCTTGTTTTCATATACATAGAATTGGTCCAGTTTTGCCCTTTGTTTATCTGCCTTGTAGAAATGCAAGGCAGTACTCCAGTGTATCTGTTGGAGTCTGTTTCAGCAGCTCTGTGCAATAACCACATCAACATCTCTTTGCTCACGTTGGATGTTCTTTTGGGAGCGTAGGGAAATGAAAATGGCTTAATTTTATAAAAGATAATTACTTATTTCTCAGTATTATGGAGGTCTGTATACGTCAGTATTTCAACTTCTAAGTCTAACCCACTCGTTCCTTTTAAGTACTTCTCAAAGTGCTTTTCAGCAGAAGTAAAATTAGGAATTGTTTGTTTTGGTAGTGGGAGCCAGGAAGCTAGATCTAGGATTGCTGAATGACCTCATTATTCAACAGCATTAATCAAGACAAGATGTCCTTCCATGCCAACATTTTTTTTCCAGGAAATAGTATTATCCATTAGATATCCTCCAAACCAAATGTTAGCCCTAATCAAAGTAGGGAAGCTCATTAGATTGCTTTTGTGACTAATGAAGAGGCATTTGCAGTGGCTGCATCCTGTGAAATTCAATCAAGGAAATCCCATAAGGGCCCAGACTAGTTATGATTGAGTGTCTCCTTGCTCAGCCCTTAGTTTTAGCCATCCTACATAGTGGGCATTTCTGTTGAAGACGTGCACTTAACCCAGGGCGTCTGCAAGATGCTGGAGCTGGAGCTTTGAGCGTTCCTCCTTCCTCCCCCTAAAAGGCTTCTCTTTTTATTTTGCTAAATTATGAAGTTCCTGGTAAAATTATCAAAACCATGCCATCAATATTAGGCCATGCACAACCATGTAGAGTGGGGGGGGTGGTTCTAAATAAATGTGAGTTAACGTTTCAGTGCTGTGGGTTGCTTCACAGGAGTGTTGTGACAGAAATACGTGGAATAACTGCAGTGTGACCTGCATCTGTCTGTCTCTAGAATGCAGGTTGCTTATACGTGGGGCCCTAGGGAGTAGGCAGGAGTTCAGCACCCAGGTTTCAGCGCACAGCTTCAGGCATGCCGGTCAGTAGTGTGAAAGAGACGCAATGTTAGGATGGCTGTCTCTTCCTGCCATGGTGGGACATGCAGTACACTGATTTTCAGTTCATGTTTCTGGTGTGCTGTGTTAAGAAATGTCATGCTTTTTAGCTACAGATGTACTGAATATTTCACAGGAGCCTGCAAAGTGCCATGACAATTGCAGGGCTTGTTGGATCAATGGCAGAAGGATCGGGAAGGCTTTCCTGAGGAACTGGAAGAAGATGAGAAGGGCGACAGCATTTCAAGTAGTAACGCCATGTCTTCCAGCTTTCAGAAATGCATGAAGCCATCTTAATGCTTTGCTTTTCATAGCACTAGCCTGGCAGGGTGTGCAGGGAGAGGGCAACAACAGGTGATAATAAAGCTGGAACTATTAGCTGGATACGTAAGAAAATGAGACAATCTCTTGATGTAGAAGCAAATGAGACACCAAGCCCTGCAGAGCTGAAAGGCTCACTATATCTACAGTCCCTGCCCTGATTTGGTATATTCATATTGACTTAATATTATAGAACAAGAAAGTGTTACTCTGTGTGTTTAAGGTAGGTATTATTCACCATGTAAACTGCCAGTTAATTAGGTTACTTATTTCCAGTATTTTTTTTTTCTCCACACATTCCTCAACTAGGATTTTTCTTCTAAGTTGTAGAGTTTTGGATGTTTTGTAGAAATAAGATTTCCTGTGTAGAAATGGCTCTTCCCTGGATAAATAATTTTTTTATATATGGTTTCCTTCACACTTCCTTGCTAACTATTTTAACTTTACTTAAAAATAAATTCTTGCTTAAAAGTAACCACCAAGACCTGATGTATTATCCAGGAAAGGTTTCTCTGCAGGGCATTTTCATACAATCCTAGTAATAAAAATCAGGGAATTTAATTTGGCGTAGAGAACTTCCTGCCTTTTTCTCTGTTGTATTTTCTTGTTACCAATCAGATCAAAAATCATTTATGGATTTTGATCTTCTCCTGTCAGTTTTAATTCCACAGTGCTGTGAACTTCTTATTTTGGTGAGCTCTTAGTTACTGTACTTTCCCCACTGCTTTGGTGTGGCTGCCTCACCTCCTGACAGTGCACCAGATGTAGCTTTTTATTTTCATAAAAGAGGTGTACAATTATGTGTTCAGGTCTGTTCCATTAATGTAATGATGATGAGGGCAAAAGATAAAAAATGAGCAAGGGAAAGATTTTTTGGAGATAAGCTGCACAGACTTGCATAGACTAATATATAGTGCTGGGAAACAGCCTGTGTCTACAAGTCTAAAATGAAATGAAGTAACTTGCCCAAGGTCGCTTAAAAAGCATGTGGCAGAACCAGGAGTCAGATTATCCTCCTTGCCTCTTAGCTTAAGCTTTTAAGTACCAGCGCATCTTTTCTTTTGGTAGGCAAAAGTCTGTCTTGTTCCTTAATTGCAGCATTGGAATGGTTTTCAGGTCTGTGTCCTTTAGCAGCTCTTCCAACAGAAGATCTTGCTTTGGGACATCTGAGCTCTGGCAACGAATACTACTTTTGTCTGCATTCATGTGTTGGATACCATGTGCGATGCCTGCAACTTGAAGGAGCACTTGTCTAAAAACTGAAGGACACATGACCTCCTTTCCTTACTGCAATCTTAAGGTGTGCCCCCTTCCTTACACAGTGGTCCAAACCTCAGATTTTGGTGCAGAAGACGATCATGAGGTTGTTCTGTCTGCCCTTGAGTCCATCAACATGCATCTCCATTGGGAATGCTGAGTTTCCTTTGTGTAGGTGCTTTTAACACTTCTGGAATTACAACTATTTCTTTCTTTATCCAGATGTTGGAAATGGACATGGGTGAGCAGGCAAAAGTTGAGTCTTGTTTTACTTGTTCCTTTTTTTGTGTGTGGGTCAGGGACCTTGTCTGCTGCACTGATAGTCAGCTTGCTAAGAGACCATAGTGAAACCTTCTTGGCCTTGGGCCAGTCTTCATCAAACTTCTAACCCTGTACTGGAATTTGATGAAGTCATGGGCAGCTCAGGTTTCTAACTGTGCCTCAAATGGAAAATATTAGTGCTACACTTACTTTAGAGCCTGTCTCTGTAGTATTTACTCCTTACCTCCTAAGTGATTTCTCCTTACCTTTGTGTGATTTCACGGAGATTTCTAGCCAAACTGCTCGCAAGCATAGCACATAAGACTTTGTTGCCTCCTTGCAAACTGGACTGAAATTCCACTTTGTGGTCTCTGGAGTCATCTCCCAACTGGGTCCAGTAGGTTCTTATTGCTCATACCAGGTTATATGGCCCACAGTCTTATGTTACCACGCTTTTATTGTTGTTGCAGTGTTTTGTTAAGATCTATTCAGTGTATAGGTGGGGTGTACAATACGGTGGCCAGTGCACATTTGTCTGCTTGGAATAGAAATTGCTCATCTGTAAGAATAAACTTATCCTTGTTGGGTTTGGTGACCATGCACTATATGCTTAAAAGGTAAGTCATACACAGTTGAGTGGTCATCATCTGCTTAAGGGTGATGTGTCTGAAGTGACAGGAGGAACAGTGGTTTAGTTAAAATAGAATAATAAATTTGTGAGTTTCTTACTCATTATCAGCTTGGAAGCAAAAGAGTGCTGTGAGTGTGCTGTCATACAAGGTTCAATACAGGTATCCTGAGTGAGGACTGTCTGCCATTTCTGTAAGCTGTTGCTCAGAGCTTGTGAAAGGAATTGAATTTTCTTGCAACTTCAGAGAGACTGAGCTAAGTGATGCACAGTGAAATGTCATGTTTCTAGCCATGAAATATCCTTAGAATTACTAGGTATCAGAAATGAACCTTTGAAAACTCAGCATTTGTTGTGTGCAGCAGATAGTAATTCTACATTGACTTTCAACCCAACAGATACAGGAGTACGTCACAATTACAAGTGAGAGCTTTTCTAGCTAGATGTATTCGTAACTAAATGACAGTAAATGCATGTAAGCACAGGCTAGTCCACACCACTAAAGTACATTAATGTTTTTGTATTTGCAATTCTAAGCTAAATCCGTCAGGATGAAGAATTTAGAGTTTCACAACCTGGCTTGTTAAGAACATTTTTGAAAATGCAGGAACATTCAGGTACTTCTGTTCTGCATTGGAAGAGAGCCAACTGATGTAATTAGTTCAGGAGATGGTTATGAAAATGTCTAATTCCTTGGAAAGTCGATAGAATGATGAGCAGCAACTTCTGAAGTTGTGAACTTTTTTGAAAAAATTAATGTATTTGGACAATTTGCATCCCAGAGGTTTTTTTCAAAGAGTTGGCTGAGGAACAATTTCTCTTTAATGTTGTTTTTTAACAACTCTTGAAATGCAGGGAAAGTTCCAGGAGGTAGGAGGAGAGCAAAGGACATGACCTAGCCACATATGGGTTAGTCACCTCTGGATGAACCTTGAGTAAAACACTTGAAAGCCTCATGCAAAACTTGATAAGAGGTGTTATAGTAGTAATACCAACTAATACGTATTTATGGATCCTTTCATACTAACTTGATGTCTTTTTATAGGACTGTAGGTTTTTAATAGAAGATATTTGTTAGGATATAATATACTTGATAAGACATTTGACTTAGCACCTCACGATGTTTTGATTTAGAAAACTCACATGATACTACAATGCTTTTAAGGGCAGCGGTATTTCTGGTGAAGTGTCTCTCAACATTGCTGTTTCATGCTTTGTTGGCATTTTTGTGAGAAAATGTATAAATTGCCAATAAAGGCTGACACATAATGAAGAGAATGTGTCTGTGACCCAAAGTAATGTGCTCTGATTGCCAGGTTTTTCTAGATGATGCTGTGGGTGAATGGCTGGGGCCACTCCAGGGAACAGCCAATAATTCCATCAGTGCTGGAACCACTGAAACCTGGTCTTGAATTTCTCTGACCATTTGAGTCTCCTTACCTTTGCAGACATTGGCTCTTCAAAAGCTTGTAGAAACTCAATTACATTTGGTATCTCTGGGCCTGTGTGATGTTTGAAGTTAGTTCCTGGGGTCAGAAAGGTGGGTAGATGGTGTGAGCACACAACTTCATTTTCTCAGGAAAGCACCAACACAGTATTCCTGAGTAGCAACAGGTTATTTCATCTGTATGTTCGTACTGGCAGAACTGCCAGCTCTTGGATTATTTCTCTGATGAAGTCATTGGTACCTCAGAGGAGGTTCACAGAAAAACTATTATGTGACTAAAGAGAGGAGAAAAGCATGAAACTACTTAACAGATGACAGATGGCTACAGGTGAATGGATCAACTGGAGAGGATATTTAAAAGAATTTAATTATGAAAGGCTCTTCAATCTAGCTGTAAGAGCTAATGGAAATATATGACCAGAAGTTGAAGCTAACCTTATTCAAACTGAAAATAATGCAAAGGGGCTTATATGAGATAACTTAGCAAATGTTATGATGTGTGTGTTCATTTTCCATTACTGCTTGTAAGGTATGGGTGTACTTGGAAAAGCTCTTAATTCAGGAATTTTTAGAAGTGTTTTGAGCAGCTTTTAGTTGTTTCTGTTTGAAAAAGGCTAACATGGAGCTTTCGGAAAAGAACTGCCCCAATGATTTCCAGCTTTTGCTAAATTAGGTGAAATGGAAAAATTGGTCTCCTGCACTGTGCTTTCTTTGTTGCGAATTGCAAGGATGAGTTGATGTGCAAGTACTTTTTTCTGAGGGTTACTAGTAACAAGTCAGTTTAGGATGAACACTTAAAATGACAATAACAGATTGGTTTCCATTGAAGTCCCATATGCCACTGATGGGTGGCCTATTGCCTGACATTTCCAGTGGATGTAACAAGGCTTTCTGAACAAGCCAGTTGGCATAACAATGAGCATAAAGATAGATGTTTTTTCATCTCATTGGCATGATCCAAATATTTTTCTGAAACAAATCTGAACAGGGGAATTACAGGAAACCTGTGTTTCCACAGCCAACATGAGGCGTACAGCCTTCCCATATGTGTTGAGTGAGTTAGTGGTTGCCTGCTTGGATATTGTTGCTGTTCGAAGAGATCATGTAAGAAATTAAATCCCAGTATTTTGTACTTCTGGTCAATTCCTCGAATTGTACCTACGCCAGGAATAGGCTTACACCTCAAAAATCAAGCTGTCTCCTTAAGAATTAAGCTGTGACTTCAAAGCCACCAGATGTATTTACGGGTCTTTGGTATGTGTTGTATGCTCGAGTGGAAATTCAAGGCATACAAGTTGAGCTTTAATTATTTATAGTTAATGCCCTATTTAGCTCAATGGTTCTCCTTCACACGTGAGTAGCTACTTTAGGTGCTGAACCATACAGAGATCTCAGTCCCAGCAGAGTACTAGTAAGCAAACAGGGTGCTATCTGATAGTTCTCGGAAAGAAGTGTTTGGTGAGAAAAGTAGTTTATGGTAAGCGATGCGGACAGTTAATACTATCTTGCCCCAGCTTTGTTCTTTTTGCTGGCCAGAGTGCTTATCTCTCCATCTGGAACTATGACGCCTTGTTTGTTCCATCCCTTGTGCAGAGAGGACGCTCAGGTCAGGGTGGAGCTGTGCAGAGTAAGCAATCCTTAGATCCTCTGTCCCCTCCTAGCTGTTCTTCAGCAGTTACATCACTGATACTGTCACTTGAGTGACCCTAGAATAGCAATAGGGAAATATTTAATGCAGATACCTTATACAATGATTAAAGAGCTGTAACATATGATTGAATAAATCCTATGGAAGTGGATAGGCTTTCTGTGGTGCAGAGAGCATGCAGCCTGAACCATCTTGCATTGGAGCTGCGTCTCTTGCAGACAGTGCATTTCTGGGTACTGGGCATGAGAAAAACGTCCTTCCTTCCTCTTGTTCATTAGTTGTTGGATGATATCTACTTCTGTGTAGGACTGCTATAGTGCTCTCAAGGCTAATTTTAATGCTTTTTGGGAGGAAAACTCTGGGTAGTATCTTGCTTGCCAGAACAAGTATGATTAGGACGCAGGGTGTAGTCTGTACTCCAAGTTAACAAAAGTGATACACACATTGTTAGAGTAAAAATGGGAAATCTATACAAGTCCTGTCCACAATGCCTCCTATGCATGCAAGGCCTGATCACTGGGGTTGCTGAACTCCTGCTGACCTATGGGGACGTGACAACTCTGAAAACTATTGTGTGGCATAAATGATGCTCCTGCAACTGCTGATGCTTCATGTAATTCTTTCCTGAGTTTCCTGGGGAATGAAATATTGAAGTGTCATGTGGTATAGCTAAACATGGTCTTATGGGTTCAGACAGAAATTGTCTAGGGTACTCTTCACTTGTTAACCTCTGGGGCTGCCCAGAGCAGCAGAGATTGTACCTTTCGTGTCAGTGAGACTGATCACTGGCAGCTTCCAGATCTCTCTAACAAGGGGCAAAACCTTTGTTGTTACTTTTTGTTTGGATTTTTTCTTTTAGTTGACTTTCTGTGTAGATACTGTATAAGGAATAAGCGATTGATTTTTCTATCCTAAATGGGAACAACTGATATGTTTTGACAGATTTCTCTTCATCCTACTGGGACCGAAGGGCAAAGCAAAGTCATATCATGAGATTGGCCGAGCCATTGCTACCCTGATGTCTGATGAGGTAGGTGCTTTTATGACTAGATTTTTGAAGGTCCCTTCCAATGGAACGCCTATTCTATGGTATTCCATTAATTTCCTCCATGAAATAGATTCTCCTGGGTTTCACCTCACTAGCAGTCATTTTTTCAAATAGACTTGGAGTTAACCCATGAATTCATGCAGTGGTGTGCATCTTGTGTTACATTCCACAATCACAGTAACCCACAGATGCACTCCAGGTAATTACTGCAAAAATCTTATTGCCTGCGCTGGCCCACCTACCCTCCAAAGAGTCCAGAGCATTTACGTAAAATTCGACATCAATGCTGTTTTTTTCCCTCTTCTCTCATCTCTGTCCTAATACTAATACTAGGCCTTTCAGCAAAAATGGTCTGTACTTCTTCTTGTTACTATTAAGTAAATATTATCTTCATTTCTGTTTCACAGAATTGAGAACAACCCCTTTTTTAAGAGTCAAGTTGATAAGAAGATGTGCTTTTATGTTGCTTTGTTGAAGTATCTTTTCAAAGTGTAATTGAAACTCTTTATTTCTTGGATTTTTTTTTCTTTTGAATGAAAGAAGTGGACAATTGTGTTGGTAATATTTTTGAAAAATAAAAACACACATTTTGCAAAAAATCAGAAATGCCTGCAAGAAAGAATCTTTGTCATTAAATAACCAAAGGAAAGGGCTTTCCTGAGGTTCCCACACCCTTGTGCCAAGTGTCCTGTAAAATTTTTGAAAGGTTTTTGAGAATTAATGAGTTGTTTTTGGTAGAATAAAACTTAGTAGCTGCCTCTGGAATTTGAGCTGTAGAAGATGCAAAGCTTTGCTGTATGGAGTCTCTCCTTTCCTTGCAGGTGTTCCACGACATTGCCTATAAAGCCAAGGACTGGCAGGACCTGATTGCTGGCATTGATGAGTTTCTGGATGAAGTCATTGTGCTCCCCCCTGGGGAATGGGATCCAGCTATTAGGATAGAGCCCCCCAAGTCTCTTCCGTCTTCAGATAAAAGGTAACAGCAGGTGACAGGGCAGGGTTACCTCTGTGTGTCAGTTCTGAAAAAGTGAAAGGAAGTGCTGCTGCTTGGGTGCACCAAGTTTATCAAGTAACTGCAGGGGGACCTATGTCTGCGTCTCTTTCTCTAGAAAACACCGGAGATATTTTCAGGTCTGTCTTAATAGCTTGTGGAGGTGGATGTTCTTGCAATTCCGTACCCTTTTGGGTGGTGATGCAGGGATATGATGATATATAATGGGTATCCAGACACTTCTGGTGTTCTGCTTGCTCTTTCTAACTTACTGTGTTCCACCCTGGCTGCCAGCAGGTCAGCTTTCTAGCCTCCTTTATACAACACGGCTTCAGGTAAGGCTGTCTAACACCTGTGTAGTGGAACATTATGTGGATTCTGTTTTGTGAAGCCATTAGGTAATGCAGTGAGCCTCACTTTGTCTTGTGCTCTTGCTTAGGAAAAACATGTACTCTGGTGGAGAAAATCTGCAGATGAATGGAGACACGCCTCATGATGGAGGACATGGAGGTGGAGGCCACGGGGACTGTGAAGAACTCCAGCGGACTGGCAGGTCAGTAATGCACTGTTCAGCGTGATGTAGCTGGCGTGATCCATCCAACATGACAGTGTTTCCCTTTCAGAAAATTTTCATCCTTTCAACTTTCTACCCTGGAATACTGTTCGAATTTATGCAGGTTGAGCTATGACCCCAAATCGTATGCTGTGGTTTTGAGTGCCCATCTTGAGACTATCTGAAAGGTTCTGAACGTCCAGACTTGACAAATCATGAAATGTCTTAAACAAGGCACTCAGAAGTGAAAGGTACTTGCTGGCACACTGCATGCCTATGAACTTAGACAAATTGCAAGGAGTGTAAATGTGACAGGTTTAGCTCCATTTTCCATTGAGAGTGCTGGAAGTGCTTTAGCCATAAGCAGAGAAGCTCTGTTTTCAAGACATTCCTGTTACAGTGCAGCTGAACAGATGAAGGCTTTTACAGGATAGACACACAGAAGGTAACAGAGCCTGAGGCTTTTCTCTCTCCTTTATTACTCTGTATGCTATATAAAAGTCCACTAGAGTGGGAATGCAGTTCAGGTGGCTGTCAAACAACATGCTCAGCATTACAGGATCAATATATAGGTTTTCGTGTTGCTGTTGTAACCTCCCTCCCATATTTTTTCAGGTTTTAGAAGAAGATCTAAATTATGGGGGAAAAATCTGAAAGTCTGAAGTTACACACTGGTGTGTGCAAGGCAGTTAATAAGTCATGGTTCTGGATCCGAGCGTAATGTGTGCCTACCTGCCCCATAGCTCTGTATATAGTGTCTGAATAGTCCTGCAGTGATGCTGATAAGGGGCTTTTCAGTTGCTATTTAGCTCAGGTGGCAGCTCAATTGTGATGCACTAAATAGATCTAAGTTGCTACTGGTGGAGAACTGTATACAAGAGATCAAGAGGCAAAACAAAAATTTTTTCATGTTGATAGAATCAGAGCTACATGGAATTCCTGTGAGTTGAACACTGTTTTGTTTGGACTGTACAAAAAGAATACGTCTGCAAGTAGAGCTCTCTAAGATGATTTCACTTGCTTGCATTTTTGTTTCCAGTTCTTTTTGTGGTTAATAGTTTGAAGCGTTTTTTCCATTTAGCAGATTGTTTGGCTCACCCAACCATTGTGTCTGCCACGTGGAGAAATTTAGGCAAGGATTTAGACTGGAATTAATAGATTTTATTACCTCATCCAATACAATTGGGGGGAAAAAAAAAAAAAAAAGACGAGCTTCCTGAACTGCAATCTTTTGTGGTCTGCTTCAGCAGAAGCAGGGCTTGTGTTTCTGAAATCGATCTCTTTCCAGCAGCATCACATCATGAAAGATATTATCTTTCTTAGAACATTGTCAGTGATATCCCTGGACCATCGCAGCTGTTATAAGACTATTATGTAATGTGATGACCTCATTCCTTTCAGATCATCCTTCATTTCTGGCAGTGTTTCCAATTACCTATCTTAGTGCCTTTCACTATAAAACATTTTACACAAGTCTCCTCTTGCTTGTCTTTTCAGATTCTGCGGTGGCTTAATCAAAGACATAAAGAGGAAAGCACCGTTCTTTGCCAGTGACTTCTATGATGCTTTAAATATTCAAGCCCTTTCAGCCATTCTTTTCATCTACCTGGCCACAGTGACCAATGCTATCACTTTTGGAGGACTGCTTGGTGATGCTACAGAAAACATGCAGGTTAGCAATAGCTTTCAGACGCAATGAATAAATCAGAGCTGACTTGCCTTTTGCTATCTGCAGTCAGAACTCAGTTCTGGGTACAACTAAAAGAGGTATGGTGTGCTTCCACTGAAAGTTGGCTTTCTTTCTCTGCTGTTGGATGGCTGTCTGTTGAAAAATTGTACCATTACCTTAAATGGAGTTTGAAAGATGGCCAGGCAACAGAGAAGAACTTAGTAAGGATCCTTGCTCCTATATAGAGAAGTTCCGTGGATTACTCTGTGTTTTGTCTTTGTTGTACTGTTTCAGTCAAATTAAGTTTACAAAGTCTGATTCAAACTTTCCATGTCATCAGAGCATAGCACTGTATTCTCTGCATGACTCTTACAACTCTTAACAATGTCTGGACTTCTGCCTCTCTGCTAAAAAGAAAACACTAAGATTGATAGGAAAGTAGTGAATCAGGTGTTGTAGTAGAGGAGAAAAGTGAAAGTTCTTTAGAAAGATGAATTCCATGATAATGGAAGATCAGATTCTGGGAAGCATATTCTATTTCCAGAGACTGACTGGATCAGCGGTGGACAAAAGTAGGGGCTTCGAGGCATGGCTTAGCTATATATGAAGTATAAAAGAAAGAGACTCTGTTATAGCACTGTTTTAGATTGTGTTTGACTGGGGCAGAATTATGCATCTTAGGATTTCCTTTGTTCTTTTAACAAGGTAGAAAACATAAGAACTTTAATTTAAATAAATTCAGTGCAGTCATTTTGAACATCCTACTAATAATTAAGCTCATAGTGACAGTGACTGAATTATTCAATTATGTGAATTTAATTTAAACAAACATAGAAAAGGGGGACACCTATCTAGAGCTCTTGACTTCTCTATCATAAATTACAGGCTAGAGTAAGATTCAAAGGCTGATGTAGTGCCAAACATCCCTCCCCTTGGATAAATATGGTTTTCCACTTCAAAACTCAAATCTGAAGCAGTTTACAAATAGATGCACGATGCACAACCTTAAAAAGTAATAATAGCAAATGGAAGCAGAGAATGAAAAAGCCTCCAGGATCCACCAGGGATTATTCTATCACTCAGCAGCAGAGAAAAGTCTTCCTGCTCTGCACTTGCACAAGGAACAATATTTAAAGTAGGGGGAAGAAGGGAAAATGTTACCTGATTCCAAATTTAGTGCATATAATCACATCACTTGTGTCAAAAAATCCTTCTTGATACCTTCGCATTCAGTAAACATATTTATCAAGTTGGCAGAATTTGTTTTTGCCCTGAAACAAACAGCTTAGTTTCTTAATGCTGACACAGAAAAACCTGAAGCAATTTAGTTATTAAAAAAAAAAAACACCTTGTATTTGAAGAACTTGGAGATGTGTGTTTTACCATCTGAGAAATGGTAAAATGACTGTCTCGTCTAGCAGTCCTATTGCTTGCACTTGGTTATGTTGCTCAAATAGGACACATGAACTTGCTGTCTTTTGTTTTGGCTGTGGGATCAACAAAAAAGAGAAATGCACTCCTTTTTGCTCTGCAGCAGTTGGAAATTACTACCTTTGGCACCTGTTTTTCTAGCAGCAAAGTAAACGGTGAAGAGATCCTCCATAGAGGTCCTCTTGGTGGTGCTGCCAGATTTGCTTGATGGTGCAGCAGTGCACAGCCTCATAAACAGTTTGCAGCTGTTAGTTGTTGCTGTCTCACTTTCCTTGGGAGGATTTCTGCTGCCAGGCCCATAGCTTACTTTGAAGTCAATAGAACCCAGTGTAAATTTTTGCCGCTCTTCAGAGAAAGAAAAAAGCTGCAGGAACAAGAGCCTGTTTTGAGCCCACTGTTTTATGCTCCATGTTGAAATGGGAAACCATTGATACTCTGTAGTTAAAAATACCACTTTGGTAGCAGGGAAGTTCTGGAGCAAATATAGATGCGGTGCAGCCATTTATGACAAAAATTCAAGGAGAAGCAGAAAGCATGCACTCAAGTCCTGCTAAATGCTTTGTCCATTGCTTCTCAGATGTTTGTCCTCAGGAGGGAATTAGCCTCTCAGATATTTCTCTCCAGACACAGGGATTTGTAGAGCTAAAACTGGCCTGTTCGTATGTTTTTGGGGCCCAGTTTAGTTCAGTCTTCTTCTAAAATTACTCTCCTGAACCCAGTCCTCACAGGTACAGAAATGTTGAGAACTCCACAGACTCATAGCAATCCTGAGAATCAGACTGCTTTGCTCTTCTTGGGGTGTAGTGTCTCTATATGAACAGCAAGGAGATTCACTAGAGATTGAAAATATCTGCTGAGGTTGCTGCTGGCTTTTGGCAAGCAAAGCATGTGGAGGTGCTATAGCTTACAAGTGCATATAACAACCAATTGAATTTGCTGTTTTTTATTTATGTATTAATTTAAAATGGAAACACTTTTAGTTTCTCTGAA
Organism: Numida meleagris; assembly: GCF_002078875.1. Lineage (NCBI taxonomy): Eukaryota > Metazoa > Chordata > Aves > Galliformes > Numididae > Numida > Numida meleagris. Next base: position 55,641,398 of record NC_034412.1, read on the forward strand.
CAGTTCACTGGTGGATCAGAGGCTCAGCAAGCCCTGGCACAAACCAGCTGTTCTTTCACCATCTCCACTCAACAAACCTTCATTCACTGTCATTCTTTGAAAAGGTGCTAGGTATAAAAAGACTGCTGTTGGAGCCTGGAAAAGTTTTTGACTGCTGCTTTTCAACAGAAGAGAAAATTGTATGTTTCTTGTGCTCAAATGCTTCTATCCCATCAATATGAGTGAAGCTTCCCAAGATGCCCAGTACAAGTTACTCCTGCAGGGTGCTGCTCAGAGGGATGAGAGTCCAGGTTCAGGTCAAGTGTTGTCCGGACTGCTCTGTGTTTCTGCAGTGGAAAAGAGTTCAGAAGTGTGGTTTTGTTTAAGACATCCAACAGCGTGAGCTGCACAGGATCTTCATTCTCAAAAATACAGAGGAGGGAAACTAATGCAGGGGCAAGACCTGGCCCTCACCAGAGGCTCCAGTGTTGTGAAGAGACAGCGAGAGGGCTCTTTGTCACAGACCATCTTCCCAGGATGCTTTCGTATTGGCAGAGCCTCATTAACTCCTAGTTTACGTCATCATCTTCTATGGGTGAGGAGCAGCCTCTAAAAGTTTTCCTCCCGTATGTCATATCCTCATATAAAGCAGTGTTCTGGGGACTACAACATTTGTGCTTATTGCTTCTTGTAAACAACTATGTGACTAGCCCTGGATCAGGCACTTTGAATTGCCGAGGCCACACTCTGTCTGTCCTGGAGAGCCTGACATGACCAGCATTTCTCTAAAAGCTCACTTCAGAGTTTTATGTTTCTGAGAAAAGACACTATTCTTAGCTGCAGACACGTGGAAGAATGCAGGGGAAAAGAGATTCCAGATGCGCCACAACCTGCGCACTGGCTGCAAGGGCCTTCTCTGGGAATAGTGCAGGAGGAGCAAAAAGGGATCAGCTGTGCAGATGCCATTCCTTTTGCTGAGAGCAATTGTCTCATCCTCACAAGTCCCCCAGAGCCAGTGAGCAAAGGCTCAAAGGCTCCTGTCTGCATCCTCTGTAAGATGTAAACTATGTAATCTTTGTATGAAGACTGTAGGGCTTCACACTCAGTAGGGCTTCTCAGCAAGTTTTCCTTTGCACTGATCCAAGCAAGGGCTGTGACTGTTAGTGATGGGCATTCCCAATAGCATTTAAAAATGGAAAGCACCAAGGATGGCACCTTACACAGAAGCAAGGTTGGTTGTATCCAATTCTCCCACGTAAGTAGTTTTCCTAGATGGATAAGTGACTAACACAGACAGGAACTAGACAACTTTTAAATCTTCCTTGCCTTTTGCTTCTCTGCACAACTGTACTGCTGCTGGTTTAGTTCACCAGGTTGACACTGGTATTTTAAGATCATGTTTGTGTCTAGAAAAATAGTTCCTTGCTGCTCCATTGAAAGTTTGTGAGTAATTCAGTAGATAATTCTTTTTCTACTTATACTTAGTGACATACTGGTTTGACTTGTGACAGCATAATACAGTATCAACAGAAACTTGGGTCTTTCCAAGAAACGGAGCCACAAAACTTAAATTCTTTGTTACCACTGATAAGTCAGAAAAATGGCAGCCCCAACGCTGCAGCTTGTCATGGATGGAAGAAGGATCTGTGTGTGCCTTTAACTGTGACTGCTCAGCATGTGCAGTGCTCAGGCTGCTGACTCAAACACAGCCAGAACGAGGCACATAAGTCTGCGCTTAAATCTTCACCTGATCATTGAGTAAGGCTTGTCAGTTCAGGTAAGGGTGACAAACAGAGCTTAAATAAAGAGTCCAGATCTGCATACAAACAGATTAGTCTGGATAAGAGCAAATGAGGTGAGGTTCACCTATTTCTGCCATTTTTGTCAAATGATGGATGCTCTGTCAATAATGATGTTACTGGCAAGAAAAAAAACGCTATTTATATTGCATCAACAGCTTGCATTTTAAAAATAGGTATTGCCCAGCTATAGTTTTGATGAAAGTCCAAGAACACATCAAGCACATTCATTTATCATTCCCTAGTGAAGCTGTTTTGCCACACATGCCAAAGGTCACTGTAGAGTCCATTACATACGGAATTTACGACTTGCTGGTGACATCTGATGAACTCGGGTCTCAGCAGAGAACTGCTGGATGAAGTAGCCTTGTTTGGTTTGTGCCTCACTTACTAAGAGTTATGTGAAAGAATGGGATCTTGTTTATCTAGGAGTATCTGCTCTGTTGGAGAAAGGAGTAAAAATAATCCGTGATGTTCTGGAGGCCATCAGGACTGTTCTGTAGCCATTCTCTGCTCTGTCTGTTTGGGGGAGCTCTGCAGATGTGCGATGCAGATGACTTAAGAGATCATATCCTTTAGGTGATCTTTGAAAACACTTTCCTTCCTTTGTCAATGACAAAATACAATATAGTGTTATTAAACTCTGCCTTAGAAATAACTACAGGGTTTGCTGGCTATCCTGAATAACTGTAAACTGTGCAAGGTGAATACATCTTTCTTCGTGGTGGCAGGAGAGGGCAGAGGATGTTCTTCCCTTCACCTTGGATATGTCAACATACAGCACCGTACAAGTCACCACTGTAATGACTGATACTCTTGCAGCAGTGCTACCAGAAAGGGTTAATCAACAGATCTAACATCTCTCCTATCTCTACTGCAGGGTGTGTTGGAGAGTTTTCTGGGCACAGCAGTCACCGGAGCGATATTTTGCCTTTTTGCTGGCCAGCCGCTCACAATTTTGAGCAGCACGGGACCTGTCCTTGTCTTTGAACGGCTTCTCTTTAATTTCAGCAAGTAAGCGAAAGGGTGGAGGGAGGGAGGAGGGGAGGAATGTCTCGCACGAGTAAAATGCTAGCTAGGGAATGAGATTGCTTGCGGGGGGGAAGGAGGGGATTTAGTGTATGAAATGAAACATCCATTTGTTCCTTGTTGAGACTGCAGTGCAATCACGTCTGGGATTTCCACAGGCACGTATGCCCACAGAACTGCCCAGTGTATGACTGCCTGCCTCCGCTGGGCCTTTTGGAAATGCTTTGCCAAGCATTTGTGCTTGATGGGGAGTCTGCCCTGCTTTCAGCATACTGTTTCCTGGTGACTTCTGTGTATGTTTTCCTGATTGCTGTGTTTCCCATAGGAGCAAAGAAAGCAACCAAATCACATAACAAAATGCTACAGGTCTCAAGATTACAAAAAATTTCTTTCTAAGTCAGTATTCATTTGAAGTGTCTGTAAAGCAGGCAAAATATAATGAGTGCCCAAAGGAATCAGCATTTTCATTGATAATGTTACATGTAAGACCATTGATATTTTGGATGGCGTTTAGGAAGTTGATAACTTTAGGTTGCACAGAAAACTTGCCAGTTCTCTTGTGGCCTTCATTCCTTACATCAAGGAGATAAGAAGAGTTCACAGCATTGCCAAGACTTGCATGGAAGGACAAAAAATTGATAGCTTTTGGTTTTAAGGCATCGCTGGGCTTTCTTTCAAGAGCACTTGCCTGTGATATGGAACAGCTCTTCTGCCATTTGCAGTTATTTTTAGAAAAGCTCTATTGAATTATTAAGGTAAACATGGCTGCAGGTTGTAATAACGCAAGAGACATGGTATATGTTTATCTCTTTAATTGTATCTTCCTCATTACATTTAATCTGTGTAGGTACTTAGTCAGAAATAATTGAGCAGATGCAATATGACCGTGCCTTTCCTGTGAGTACTCTAGGTGTAGGAGGAGTCTTCTGAGGCACAGAGCTTCTGCTAGGCAGACAGTATATTTATATGTCATCCCACATACACAGGACTGCTTTGGTAACATTTGCTTAGCAAATTTAGTTGATAACACTTGTGGCAGTGTGGTCCTTGTCTGCAAAGGTCCTGCAACTCAGGATGAGGTGAGGTCTGATTCTCATGCCATATTGTCAAAGATAGCACTATTTTGTAATTGGTATTGTAGGATTCTAAGCCAAGTTGGCATTGCGCTGCTCTCCAATCACTGTTCAACAGAACTTTGTTCGTGCCAACACAGGCAGAGGTTCATCGTGGGAGTTGCAGGTGCTGCGGAGAGATTTGTTGCACCTTAAAGTGGTGTGCAGTCCCTTCCTGCCTTCCTTAGGGCTGCCGCTGTCCTTGGCACTGCTTGTACAATCTTGCCAATCAGCAGCAGAGGAGAAGGACTTGCAGACTCTCTCTTCCCCTTGCTGGTTCATAGGTACGCAGGGATGAGAAAATGGAAGGAAAATCAGAAAAACCTGGAGAGGGAAACTGGAAGCTATCCACTGGTGAAATCTGTAGCAGGTCAGGAAGGGAGGGCACCTTTCTTTTCTTTCTTTGACGGATATGAATGAAAAAAATCAGGAAGAGAATGAATAAAATCAGGAGCTGTTTGAATCTAGCTTGCAGGTCTCTAAGCCTGGATGCTGCACGTGGAAGGAAAATAACAAGATGGGAAAACATTTCCTATGGTTTTGGGAAGGAGAAGGGGTTTATTTTTAACCAGAGGAGATACTGGTTATAAAAGCAACTGACCTAATAACCTGCTTGGGCAGAAGAGCAGGATTTTTTGAGGATCCTTTCTCACAAGGAAATTGGAATCAAGTGCTGTGATTTTCAGTAATGTATTTGTGGTTGTTCGTATTCACAACACCCCGTTCCCTGCTGGGAGCAAAATTATAAAGCCTTGCCATCTACTGGTTCATCTAAAGCAAGTGTATCTATGTGTCTGTGTGTGTGTGCAGATGCCTAAGCAAGCCTCTACTGAATGACAACTAGCACTCCTGAAAGAAATTCAAAATATACCATGATTGTGGTCTTTCTTAGCAGCACAGTGCAGTTCTGTATCAGCCTCTTTTGCAGAGCCAATTCTTTTTCTCTTCTCTCCCCCTCCATTCAGTGTAGCAAATCAAACATTACAACTCTGCTCTGAAGAATTTTGTTGGCAGTATATAATAAAACACTTGAATTTAAATTTAACCTAAGTTTGGCACCCACAGCTATCACTGTATCGAGCCAGCAGGTTGCCTGGGACTGCTGCTCCCATTTTACAGAGTGCTACGCAGGAGAAAGCATTGCAGAGACTTGTTTTGAACGCAGATGCATGACAGTGCCTGAACCTACAAGACACTGACCCAGGAGGCTCACAGAAATGTATGGCACTGCCCAGTAGCAAGCCTTTAACTGGGACTTTGCTAAGTCTTCAGCATTTTCTCCCATTTTACAATTGTGAGGTTGTAGTTTCCCTGGTTAAGTGTAATTCTTCCTGTTCAGGTTCTCTGCAGTTTTGTACTGTGCACTAGAAAACTGTCCTCAAGCCCCTCTGTCTGCCAGCACTCCCTCTGGTGGCAGGGCAGGTGCTTGGGGAGTCACAGAGCATGGCACTAAGCTGCTGTAGTTTGCTGCTTGTGAGAAAATGATGAGCAAGGAACAGGACTCTGTCACACCAAGTTGGAGGGAGTCCACCTGCAGTGGGGACTTGAATGCAGGGTGGGACCAACCTGATGCCAGCTCTGAGGACATCCTGTTTCACCAGGTTACTCTGCCAGCTGTTTGGCCACTGAGCTAAAACCATACCTCGTGCTAGGAACTAAGCCATTCCTGAGGCACGCTCAGCTCCCTGGAGCTGACCAGCACTTCTCACTGCAAACACGCTTGGGGGGGATTTGTCTTCAGGGCAGTTTAGCAATTTCCTTCTCCCTCATGCCTTCAAAAGTGTTTTGATGCTTTTGTGCTGTTATGTTTCAGAGCTGTGTGTGGTTATCTGGTGCAGCCTGCATTCCTAGGATGTCTTGAAGAGGACTTTCGCTTCTTCTAATTCTTTTTTTTTTAAGGATGGTTCATAGGGAGCAGCATTCATTTTTCTTAGCAGACTTAATGTATTTGGGGAAAACAAGGGATAAAGTCCTGGACTCACAACTGGTCTCCTCACACCCTTCTGATGCTGTCAAAGACCTTGCTCTGAGACTTTGCAGAGAAAACGCTCTTCCTCCTCTTTCTTTTGTCATCACAGTCCAGCAGGGCAGGGCTGCCTGCTTCCATGAAGGAACAGCTGGGACTGGGGCCCTGCTGCCCCCCCTACTCCCTTTCCCAGAATGGGCAGCAATCTACCTTGGCGGAGTCTTACATTCCCTGCTTTTTGATTTTCATATTTCTTCAGTACTAAAAGCCTCCCTTTGAACTTGATGCAGTTAGGGCATGGCAGTCTCCTGCAGCAAACAAACTTCCCAGGGAGGAGCGATATGATTCACCTCATCATCCCTCTGCAGCTGTCACGTCCTGGCACCAGAGTTTGCTGTCTTCAGCTTTGCATTTCTTTATCTTCTGCTGGTACTTTTCTGCAGATAATGCAAAGGTATGAGACATGGAAATGCAGGCTTCTGAGTGAGAAGCTTGGCAGGAAGTTGCTTTTCTGAAGGAGATTTGTAAACTGTGGTTAAATCTGCAGCTGGTGGAAAGCTGTCCAAGTTCAACTGCTCTTGGTCTGGGTGGCTGGATGCTTGGCCCTTTATAACTCTGTGTGTTTGCCAAGGGAGGATTTATACTGGGAAGCCTAGAAAGAGCTTGAATTCATTGGTAGCATTAATGGAAGCAGAAGCAAGAATGATCACTTTTGCAAGCTTTTCTGCTACCTCAGCTGTTAAACTGCACCATGTACTTTTATGGAGTTGGCTGGCTGAAAGCAGCTTAGCACTTGGGCACTCTTTCATTTAGTCTAAAATACTCCTAGGTCCCAGAGGCTTTACATTCACCACTTCTCACTAGAAAGTGCTAATTCTGTATGGATTTTTCTAATCCCTGATATTTTCCCTCCCTGCCACCTGTGTCTTGTTGCAGAGACAATGATTTTGACTACCTGGAGTTTCGTCTCTGGATCGGCCTTTGGTCAGCCTTCCAGTGTCTCATTCTTGTTGCTACTGATGCCAGCTTCCTGGTCAAGTACTTCACACGCTTTACCGAAGAAGGTTTCTCCTCCCTTATTAGCTTCATCTTCATTTATGATGCTTTCAAGAAGATGATCAAGCTGGCAGATTATTACCCTATCAACTCCGAGTTCAAGGTGGACTATATCACACGTTACTCTTGTGCCTGTGAACCACTGGGTCCAGGTAAGAGAAAACTTTATTGACCCTCTGATTTGCAAACAGAAGATCTCATTTGCTTTTATTTATTCATTCATTTATTTATCAGTTGCACTGTGGCCCAGATAACAGAGCAGTAGATTAATCCTTCTTTATCAGTTTTCTTCCGATATCCTATCTTAGCCTTGAAAATTTTCAAGCTGAGGGATATATTTTACCCTGTGTGCCAACTAGAATTTCTTTCTAGCTAACCTTTCTGGCACTCCTCATGTGAGTGCTGTTATGTGTGGAGAAACTGTCTGCATATCTATGTCTCCTCACAAACTTGTGGCCGTTAATTCTGAATGGCACTTCTCTGAGAAGGCTGGGGAGGGTCAGAAGTGGTGTCAGGGGCACTGCTGTGGTGCTTAGGTCACTCCTGGTACCTACTGTGTGGACTTGACAAAGGAGAGGAGCTGGATTTATTCAGGGTGTTACTCAAACATGGGTGGTTTTGCACTTCCTGGCTGCGCATATGATTGGAAAGGCAGGAAGAAGTCTTCATTAGAGTGGAAGGGAAGTGTATCCATCAGTTTAGCCTATCACTAGAGCACGGGCTGCAAGGCAAGAGTAGCCAAAATACGTATAGGTCTGATAATACAACCGAGAACTAAAGGTTTCAAAAGAGATACCAAACAGAAGTAATGCTGACTGTTACCACTAGGGAAGCTGTAATCTCTCCAAGCGTTCTTCAAACAATGAGAACTGAGTAAGAAACTTGATTTGTACTCAAAGTAAACATCATATTAGCTCAGTGTACCTGTCAAACAGGAAAATCATCTGCCTGCTGCTAGCTGCTTCATTGCAAAAGACATTGGAAACTGGATGCTTACATTAGCTATTAAATGCAGGGTCACTGCAAGCACTTCAGTGTTGGTCTAATCCTGCTTTCATTTGAATGGCAGGGTGATTTCTCTCCCGGTGTCTCAGTAGTTAGTCTCATTATGTCTCTGTCTAACCATGCAATGCTGGAAAAGTCTCAGCTTCCCAGACAAATGCCTGGAGCACAGACCCACTGCACAGGGCAAATGTCATGGTAGAGCTGGAGTGTTTTGTTTCATTTTGTAAGAGATTTGTGCCCAGAAATACAATGCCAACCTCTACCTTCATAAGCAAGTGGGGGAAGGATTAGCGTGCATTGTTTGATAAGGTTCACAAACCCTCACTGCCATGATTCTCTTTTCATCTTCTTTGCCTCCTAGCCAGATGGTTGTTTCAGAGGGTAAAGATGACTTGAAACCAAATGATTCCCAAAGCCTTGCTTGATGTTTCTACTCCAGTCCCAGCAGAGTTTTCATACTGTGGAAGTCCAGCTTTGTGAGCACTTGTGCATGTGTACACACATACCTTTACATCTGTGTGCCAATCTCGCCTTAGGCAGGGCTGGGCCAGTAGCTGAACTGAGGCTGAAGTCTCCTGAAATAGGAGGTAAAGAGGGATCAGTAAACCCTTTGGTGTTCTTGAGGCAGTGGACAGCTCCCACTGACTGCATCATTTGGGGCTTTATCAGGAGGGTGGAAGTCATAATCATCTTCATATGCTTCTTCCTTAGTTTTTCAAGTAACACTGAATAAACTTTGAATAGGAGGAGTGAGCACAAAATACTGGACGTATTGTCAGCAATCTGTCCAGGCAACCCTCTGGAACTTCTCTTCAGACACACCAACCTCTCCTGCACAGACCTGTGTGGGTGTGCGGCACCTCAGGCACAAAGACTTCCACAGCATGAGTAATGTCTGCGTTTCAGAAGCTGCCAGAGTTGACGGTGATTGGAAATGCAAACTACCTGAAAACAGGACAGCAGAGTTATCCTGTATTTAAACTCAGTCTGAAACGTGCTGAAAAACAAGAGTCCAATGTGTGTGCAAGTGTCAGAGTTATGGTATTTTTTAAGGTATTTTAAGGTATTTATATTAAGGGTTAGTGGCAGTAGGTGGACCCTTTTGGTATTCTCATCTGTTGGCTGGTGACAGTTTGGCACCCCTGCAGTTATGCACATGTGTCTGTGACTGTGTCTCTGCACAAACCCAGAGAGCATCCAGCATAGATTTGATTCTTACTCCTTCAAAAAAAAACAGGTTTCCAAATCAGCTGCTTGTCACACCTGCAGAGGAGGTTTTTTCTCCTGCCATGCAGTGGGTAGCAGCAGCAAAGTCCCTCATGCTCTGATTTAGGCTTTTTGCAGTTGTTTTTCATTTCTGTCATTGAGATTTGGCTGTAGAGTTTGCAGTGGTACTCAGTCTGCATTGCTCAGTTTCTGCACTGTTCTTTGCATGCACCCACACACAGAGGCCTCAGCCCACAGAGCAGTATCTCCCCAGCCCCATCACATGCTCTGGGGTGGGCAGCTGTTTTGCAGCCCAACTGCATGGAAGCTCTCACAGATGTTCATACAGATGTGTTCTGCTGACAGGGTGAGAAGGTGGCCAAGCTGTCAGTCTTGAGCCTGCAATACGCTGTAAGCAGGGACCAGGCTTGGGTAAGCACAGGATGTGCCAGCACCAAAGATGCCCTAACAGCAGTCAGTGCTGCTCTGAGGGAAGGGCCATGTGCCGTTACATAGATCTCCCACCACACAGGGGTGGGAAGAAAATTTTGTTCATTTAGGACCGAATGGCCTTTAATTAGGGTTTGATGTCAGGCACCGTCCAAAACCTTATAATAATGCCTTTCAAATCACTGATGGGATTTTTGTGTATCAAATAATTACACAGTTTATCATGCAGAGACTTCTCCATGATCCTCGTACCCTTAGTCTGTGTCTTTGAGTAAACATTCACTGTTTTACACTGCAAGTGGAGAAGCCCAAACACAAAACCACACCCTATTCACTTTCAGGAGCATTATAATCTACATTGCAGCTATTTAGACTGGAGTTGAAAGAATCATAGCTGTGTAGAAAGTTTCTCTGTGTGCCAACAGAGAAGTCAGAAGCAGTAAAAGAAACCCTCTGCGCTCTTGATGTATTCTGTGGAGGTAGAAGAAGAGGATAGGAGAAGGGGAGGAAAAGAGAAGAAGAGAAGATGAGAGAAAAAGAAGAGGTAGTGAGGAGGACAGAAGAGGAGTGTTCCTGTGATACCAGGCAGGAATGCAGCAGACAACGAAGCAGGGAGGCCCTCTGAGACTGGAGCATCTGGCAAAGCGTAAAGGCTGTGTGCCTGAATACAGAAGGGGCTCAGTAGCTCCTGCAGTGAAATGATTCTTGTTGAACTCCCCTTCTTGAATGTGCTTGGAGTAGACGAGCTTCTCAATACAAAAGGTTTTCCACCTGATGTGTGTAATGTATGGACAGGGTTTTGATTTAGTTGGAGATGTCTGAAAAAGAGCACAAAACACTGTAAAAGAGACATTAACTACCTCTTCTCAGATGTCCTGACTCCAGAACAGGGTTGCATCACTCCCCAGGCTCAGCTCCATCCTTGTAGCATGGCTTACTGTTTGGTGCAGCTTCCACTCTCAGGTGCTGCCCTCAGGGTTAAAACCCCCTGTGCACTTTTAGGGTGTGCAGGCATTTCTGTACCAAAGGGGTTGGTGCCATTGCAAGGAAGATGCCAGCAGCAAAATCTGCGGTAATGCTTCCAGGCATGACAAAACCCATGGCTTGGCAAGAATCATGAGATGTTACAGAGGCCTGGAAAGGCTACCTGTGCTTAGTGGTGTTCTACTAGTTATCTAGGCCCTATTATGATGTCAGTATAAAAGGCTCTTTCCCCAGTTAAGCCAATGTGCCCGGTACGGTATTTTAGTAAAACTTTTATAGTGTTACCAGACATAAAAATACTTACAAAACTTAAGTAATATAGGAGGACAGAACTGACAAGCCTGTTTGCTTTTCTTTGTTGCTGTTTTGGCACTGTGCTCTCAGTATTCTTTCTTCTCTTTTGCAGATAATAGCTCATTTTTTAACAGGACAACTGTGCCGTCAACTGAGGGGCTGTTCTATTCCTCTGCTGAGATGGTAAGCGAGGCTTCCAGGAAGGCAGGCTTTGAAAACGTTGGTGTGGGGTTTGGTGGCTGTGAAAGAAACGGGAGCTGGCATCCCTCTGTGGCTCATACTTTCACTCTGCAAAGAGATAGTATTTAAGCAGTAGGCCAGCCACAAGAGCAAAAGAAAAAACTTTCTACTTTTAATTAAACAGAATCAACCAAGGTTCCCAAAAAGGTGGAAATTAAAATAGGTATTTATTCTAGCAGTGCTGTTCCAACCTTCATCTGGGAATACATCCTCCTATAACCTGGCTGTTTTGAGAGCATGACCTTCCAGTGTGTTGACGTAAAAAAAAAGCCTGCACAGTTGAAACTGTGGGCAGCTTCTAGCTGTGCTCTCCTCCCCATGGTACAACAGAGCCAGCAGTTTACACCTTGGTTTTTATTTCAGTTATTCCTTCCAGTGACATTGCTTCCAAGTGCAGTTTGTGGGCTTCTCTGTAGTTTGCCTGAAAATTTGCTGCCTGCTTCCTCACTGTATTCTATTTCCCCACTTTGTATTGTACTTCTCTGTCTCAAAATACACCTTTGCAAAGACAGGGACTTTTTAAAGGCTGTAAGCGCCACGTGTTTCTGCTGTGCCATACAAACAGATCAGTAATTGACTGCATCCTCACACCAAAGCTCTCACTTTGCCTCGAACACTGTGAAAAAGTTCCACCGCACTTTATCCTCCAGGGATTTCTTGTCATACTGCAAACAGAAATACCACGTGCACAACTGGATATCAGCAGTTCCTTGTGAATGGCAGCCTGTTCCTTGCTGTTGGAGCTGCGTGTGCTGTCAGGAAGTGAATGGCTCTCCCTAGGGATTAGGAGGATCCTTGTGTGCAGATCTCATTGTGGCCCAGGCAGTAATGGTAGGAGAGCTGTGGCCAGCCATTCCTTTGGAAGGCCCTATTTTCCATCCCATTTTTTGATTTTTCTGACTTTACCAGCTCTCCCTCAAGTAGTGAGCTCTGTGTGATGATGAGAAAGAAACAGGTCTTGATGGGTTCAGATATTTCTGTTTTGTGCGTAGGAGGTTGAGAGGCAGAGTAGTAACTTTGTGCTGAAGAACACAGATCCTACCTGTCTGCATTCCTTGTGGGATGTTGCTCTCTCTGTGTGGCACCAGGTGGCCCAGCAGGAGGAGGCTTTCTGAGCAGGACACACTGTACTGGGCTCTCCAGGCACTAGTAGTGAGCCACAAACCTGAAGGAAAGGGCATCCCCCAGAGTCCCCAGGGGGCTGGTGGCAGAGTGAAGAAACAGAAGCGAGGTCTTCTGATGGACATGCTCCACCTCATGTGCCCTTTCCTGCTCCTTGCCGTCCTCGCTGCCCCACCTCTGTCAGTTTGCTGTGCTTCCTGAGCATCTGAGTTCACCGCTCCTGGAAGGGCTGCAAGTGAGGGCCTAATTGTTCAGCTGCCCATCACACAAAATAACACTTAGGGAAGTGATGAGCAGCCCCAAGCTCTGACACAATGCCAGCCGTCAGGATGCCTAAATCCACCTGTCAAGAGGAGAGTGCCAGTTGCCACTTCTGTTTCATTTACAAGAAAAACTGTTCACGTTATTTGTGCATTTAGCATTTGACTGTCAGTCTCAGGAGATGGGAGGCATGCATTAGAGGAAGACAAAGAACTAAACTCAGGCCTGAAGACAAGAAAAGAACCCAACAAGTTGCATTTCCAGACTGTCCTTTGCTAGAACAGTGATCTTGGCATCTCAACCCTCCTCCCCCAGAGCCCTGTTTTGTGACACCATTCCTGCCACCCAGCAGGGCCGGAGGCAGCTCCCGTCAGACTCTATTGTATCTCTTTGGTTGATGTTGAAAAGTGCCGGGGGGGCGTGCTGTCCCCATAGCAGCTGAACTCTCCTGCTTCAGCACCGGTCCGGGCTGGGGAAGTAAGCCCCAAGTAGTGCGTGAGTTTTCCAGCTATTTTACATCTGCCAGTTGGCCCTTTATTTCTGTTCAGCCTTTGGTACAGCCAGCAGTCTCAAATCCGCTGCCAGTCAAATGGTTGAGTGGCTGAGAACACTTCCAGGAGGGACCACTGATGCATTTAGGTAGTAGATTTGAGGGAAAAGGGATGCCCTCTTATTTCTGCTCTTTGGTATCCCGAACAGTAGTTCAACTATTGAACACTCTTTGAGGTTTATTTCTGTAGCTCTAAAAGCGAAAAGTCATGGTGGTTTAACTCTGTGGGAGGTACGCATGCAAATGCACAATGTACAAAATTTGCCCCCAAATTTTGGGTTTCCTCATCTCCACTCTACCCTCTGCTGCGATCCAGAAGCTAACAGTCAGGGCAGACCTACAGAAAGCCCACTGACGAGGGACAAATTGCTGCTGCTTCTTTCCACAGAGAGACACAATGCCGAGGGAGCAAATGTGTCATCAATTTGTCAAACAAGAACACATATCTGTTTTTTCTGTTGTTTTCTTCTCCCCTCTACCTCCTGCTGCCATCACCCTCAGCACAATCATGCTTCAGTTTAGCTACAGCTCCTTGGGTTCACAAAATCTGCTGAGGAAGCTGCAGTTTATTACATGTAGCTTCAGACCACTTGATTACCACCCGATGTCTGGAAGCATATGTGATGTATTTTTCAATACACCTGTATGAACAAGATACTAATAGGCAAGACATGAGGCCATGAAGCTTTCGTCTTCAATGAGAACCTTAAGTATTTTGAAGACATGGAATATAACTTTGCTCAACTCCCCAGCTGAAAATTTTCCTTCTAAGCAACAGCGTATTTTGTATCGTACCGCTTTCCCTAAAGAACATAATTTTTCTGGTAAGTTGCATGTTAGTCTGAATTGGTCTATGTCCATGTTCATGATAATTTTTCTACAGATAAAATATTTGAAGTAAAAGATTCTCTTCTCTGTATTTATTCACTGTGAGGTATTTTGTTGTTGTTTTAATTTAAATATTAATTCTCTCTTTATCTTATGGTTCCTGGGACAATGATTTCCTTCCTTTGGGTCTTCATGCAGAAACAGAGCAGTAGAGACAATGTGATTCTAGAACTCCTCAGATTTGCAGAATTTTTTCGGTACTTGGATTTATTTTAAACTGTGTGGTATTAAGCACGTGTATTCTGAATTACCAGTCTCCCCTAAGACCATGTGTTCCATGCACACCTAGAGTAGCCTCGTGAGTTCAGTGCTTTATGCACATTTAAATTCTTGCTCTCTTGTGCATTTGTATTTGTTCTGTCCTCTTTACTACACTGACATTATGGTGAATTATACAGATGCAGGGGGAGTTAAAGACCCTTTCTTGGGCTCTGCTTCACCATGAGCATTAGGGAACATGATTATCTAACATGTCCTGTGTAGCTGTGGATTCCATGATGACATGAAATGCAAATAGTGCCTCCCTATCTGGCAGTGACAGTCATCGTTAGTAATGAAATTCAAATCAGGATGAGCTGGGGAGCCCCCCTAGTGGGAAACCAGCTGAAATATCTCCCTGAAGCTGGCAGTGGTTGGGTTTGGTGGTCAACCTGACCAGTGAGCACTCATGGTTGGAAGTATGATGGAAAGGAGCTTCATTTATCCTTTGCATATAAAGTTGCTATATTGCAACGGAGAGCTTAGTTTTTCCCTTTATTACCTACGCTAAAGATCTCTGTCTTCTTTCCAAGGCCTTAGATTGTCTTAAGTTCAAAGGTAACACCATCCTCTCTCTGAGTTAAAACCCATTCTGTCTGCCCACAAGCGCAGGGATTTTTAGCTTCTGCTCCACACTTCCTTTTTCTTCCCTACATTTTTCCTGATGGTCTGTCCCTGTGCCTGCTCTAGCATGGGCACTGTTTATGTGAGCATGGCTTCATGGAAATGCTTTTTTTCCTGCAGTACAACACCACCATTGACTGGTCATCTCTGACGAAGAAGGAGTGCTTGAAATACGGAGGACACCTTGTGGGCAACAACTGTGGATATGTCCCTGACATCACCCTCATGTCTTTCATCCTCTTTTTTGGCACTTACACCTGCTCCATGGCCCTGAAGAAATTCAAGACCAGTCGCTATTTTCCAACCACTGTAAGTGTCTCCTTTCAAGCTAACAACTGGCTTCTTTACTCTTTCAGAGTGCAAAGATAAGACATCCTTTTGGTATAGCTGTCACATGTGGACAGATGCTTTCCAGGGAAGCCAGATTGTTTTTGGTGCAATAAAAACATGGTATTGGTTAACCAAGGTGTATCATGGAACTGCTTAGCTTTCTCTTTCTCAGTGTTTCTGGAAGACACAGGCAAGTCAACAGAAGAGCCAAAATGAACCATAATCTGTCACTGGAATGTAAGAATGATTTTAAAGATACTGAAGACAACACTTCCAAGCAAAGATGCACAATTATGTGATTTATCAGTCTTACGCAATAGTAATTTAGGCCTGTATAGTTTCAACTGGGCATTTCAGTGCCAGACACAAAGTTTAATATATGTACTGCCTCTGGTATAGAACATTTTACAGAAATTGTAGATCCAAAAGGGACTACTAATCAATATGTCAAAAAGTTTCCCTGCTTATAGCTACAGGAGGGACTGTTTGCTTTGTCACTGAATAGAAGTGGGTAAGCTAGTTGTCTGCACTGAATAGGAAAACAGACACATCCTTCATATTACCAGGTAGCATTTGAAATAGTCAGAAATTGGTACAAAAATGTTGAACTCTGCTACAGGCCAGGTCTAATGTATCTGTTATGGACTTAAAACAGGAATTCCGTATCTTCTCTTAGGATCACATGCAAAACAGGGATGTCCTGATAACCTTTGAGTTGATTTAAACAAGGTTTTGCTCAGACTTCCAGCTAACTTATGTGCATCTCTCAGGTGCATCTGTTTATTCTGTCTCTGCAACTGAACATGCCATGACAATTGTTAAACACACATAATGGCAGTGGATAAAAAACAAACAGCAGGCCTTTTGGCTGTGAGCAGTTCACTTGGAACATAGTGGACAAGCAGCACTGTCCTCTCCAAGATATTCAGCCTTTGCCAGTTTCACCTCTTTTCTTCTGAAAGAAGACAGCAGGTTTACACTTGTAACCAAAAGTCATGTTTGTGTAAGACCTGTCCTCCATTTCTGGCATTTTGATACAATGGGATTTATCTTGCAAAAATTTTTAGTGTTCTGTTGTGTTACATTTGAACATCTATTATTTTTAATAAAAAAGAAATGAATTCTATCCAGCCTGGAATGCAGCTCAATTTATCTGTAATCATGTGAGCCTCGAAGGCCTAGAAGGAACAAGTACAAAATGATTACACAGAGTTACAGACAAGCACAGTGGGGCCAGCCCGGTTTAGTTTCAGGGCCCAACCAGTGGCAGCTTTACATTGCCATATTCCATTGTTTTCATCATTTGCATTCTGTAGAGTATGCAGAGGATTAACCAAGATGCTCCATTTCTCTTGTTGTCTATTTGGGTTAATTTACTACTTGAACAGAAAACAATGCCATTTCAAACCCTGCAGTTCACACAGAACATCACATCTGTCACAGAAATTTTCCTTCCCGTCTACTGAAGGGAAGTCCATGAATATTTCCACTGTCGTTTCCATTTATTTTTTTTCTTTCTTTTCCCATTTTTTTTCTTAAATGTGCATTGCAAAATCAGTTCTATTAAAAGAATTGATACCTGAGCATAAGACATTATGTTATATTAAAGACTCATACCTTAGGAATTGGTGAGAAACTCAACTTGTATTGAAAAAACAGCCTCTGACCCGGCAGAGAAAAACATGAATATGAGAATCAGAAGGCAAACAGAAAGAGACAATATTAAGTAATGTGTAAAAAAAAAAATCACTTTTTTTTAGTTTCTTTTATAACTATTCAATATCTGTTGATGTTGGAAGCTGACCGTGAAGTCTCAGTAATCAGGATGATCACAATGAAAACTTACATGATTATTTGAAAAAGAAACAAACCTAAATTGTCTCAGAATTTTTCTCAAGATGTTAAATAGTTCTCAGCATTTGGCAGTTTGACTTGCCAAAGCAATGAACAGGCAATCTTTCTCCTTAGACTTGTTTTCATACACATTTAGGCTTAATTCTTTGGCTCTCAGACAAAAAAAAATGAAGTAACAAGGCAGTTCTGGGGAAATGCCGTCAGACATTACAATGTATACCTTAGTTTCTACAAAAGAGGAAATGATTATTTTGTATTGCCACCAAACGCATACTTGGAGTATTGTATAGTATCCAAGATATGGATGAAGTGGTGTTTCACAGTGCTAACTAGCCTTATGATATCGACTTCTCTTTCAGGCCAGGAAACTCATCAGTGACTTTGCCATTATCTTATCCATTTTGATATTCTGTGGAATAGATGCTCTGGTAGGCGTGGACACACCAAAACTAATTGTGCCAAGTGAATTCAAGGTATGTAATTGTCAGCACATTTTGTGGCTTTCGGAATAGGTTCCCTTTCCCACCCAACAGCCCTGTATAAAATTACTTGCCCTTAAAACAGGAAAGTAGTCAGCTCACTCAGTAAAAATGACTGTTTTACTTCACTGCTACCCTTTTAACGAGCATTGTTTTGGTTGGCTATCTCCTAAATCCTGCCTCCAAATTCGGAATATAGGCCTAGATTCTTCTACCTCCTTTGGGTGTAGTTTCTTGTATCGAGGACTCACAAGCTGGTTTTATGTGCTCAGCCACCTCAGAGACATTCCCTCGTTCAGGTTCCTGGAGGCATTTCAGAGAAGCTGCTCAAAGGTACTTACTGGCACGTTCCTCATAGCCCCTCTTGTAACCTTGCTGCTAATCAGCCTGCAAAAGCTGGTCCCCAATAAGCAGTGCTTAATTTTCCAGAACTTTTTCTTGCTTTTGATAGGGAAGATTAAATTATCACAAACCTCAAGTGTCTCTCTCTAGCCATTCGTTGGAAGGAAAAGCCCTGTGCATTTATAGCATGATAATATCTCCACTGTATTGTGGCTCTAACACAAGCTTTCCTTTCCTTGCTCTTTAAAGCCAACCAGTCCTGAGAGGGGCTGGTTTATCCCACCTTTTGGAGGGAACCCATGGTGGGTGTACCTGGCAGCAGCCATCCCTGCACTGCTGGTGACTATCCTCATCTTCATGGACCAGCAAATCACGGCTGTCATTGTCAACAGGAAGGAACATAAGCTTAAGGTGGGTGTGCTTTGTGACTTGCATGTGTGCAAAGAGCTATCCCATAATTTTTCTGTGCTAGAGATGGAGGAGGGCCTGTGGCAGTGTTCAGCACATAGTGTGGTTTAGCATGCAAGGAAAAAGAAGGTGGCCACAGCAGGTGGACCAGGTAAGGATCTCACTCAGAGGACTGCCTAATTGAGGGAGCGTGGTGCAGCATAAGCCATAACTGGAAGAGATAGAAAGAGCTGGGCAAGTGAGTTCTGCCCTGCTTATACCCTTGAGTATCCTCTTATGTCACCACATTAGGTGGGAAGAGGACAAAAGTTAACTGCAGGATAAATAGATTGGCGTGCATAAATCTACAGAGAGCATTCGTCAAAGGCAGCTCGTGCTTGTTTCTGGGAGAGCCTGTGTGCTTGACAAGTCCTCTGCTCCAACCTGAGTGTTGACCTAATTTTTCTTTGGACAGCACTGCATTATTGTCTCCGGGCCAAAACTACTCTGATCTAATCAAAATAGGCAATGCTTCCCTAGATCTGATAAGCCCCTGTTACTGTGCTTATTGTAAGGCAATCACAGGTCAGTGTTCCCAGCAGTCAGCAGAACAAAGTCTCTGTGTCATGGACATCCCTGGGCACGCACAGCATGTCGGCGTGGCTGTCAACCACTCCAAAGGAGGGCTTGGAGTGCCAGAGTGACTGCAGGAAGCCACCTTTGTTGGATATGGCAAGGGATGGCCCATGTATGGCAGCTGTGTTGACGTTACGGTACAGTAAAATACAAGAAATAAGCTGAAGAGATCTTAGATATACCAAAGGCATAACCACATTTGGATGATATTTAAAGCTTTATATCCGTGGACATGTAGCAGCCTAGGATATGGTAATGTTTTTAAAATAAACTTTCCAGACCTGCGCTAGGCAGGTTTTCATGCCTGTACGGTTTTTCCCTTCCCTGCATGGTCAGTTCTGTTAAAAAACATTACACTCCTGTAAAAGAAATCTCTCCCTTTTTGCTAACAGCACACGTTTCAGGTGATCTAACCCATGACAGCAAAGGCTCACTCTAAGTGTAGGTAGTTCTGGGTCATAGTTTAGATAGCCACTTCAACAGTTACACTGAGAGCTGCTGGAAATGTAGCTCTCCTGTGCACTGAGCTCCTACTTGAAAAAGAGGATGTTTCATATGGTCACTTTGCAGGCATGAGACAACCAGTATGATTCAGCACTGACTTGGAAGACAAGAAAAGCACTGGAAAGGTTTGTTATGCAGAGTGAGGAATGGTGGCTGGCTACTGTCTTATGGGGCTGGTTTGAAATAAACCTCAGAACATTGCTACTTGCCATCTGGAGCTGGACAGGTAAAGTTAATGCTGCACCCACATCTTCCTCATGGGAAGGCTAATCTTTACCCTGTCCTTGAAGCACACCATTAGGTGAAGGCACTTACGGAGGCAAGGTACAGCACAGGTGTCTGCCAGCCTGTCACGGCAGTTGGCACAGACTTGCTTTCTGCCAGTGTCTGATTTCCTCTTGTGGTGGCTTTATACTTATTGACATGGCCTCAGGTTTTGGTATGCTTTAGCTCTCCTGATGTGGCCTTCATGCCGCTACACAGATGTAAGCATATCCAGTCCAGTCCCGACAAAGCTGGGGAAGGCCACAAAAGACTGAAGCCCCCAGGTAGTGCTTTCTGGGGCAGAGGCACCCAGCCTTCTTGCGGCGAGCTTCTCACTAGCTGAACATGGTCATGCTATCATCAGCACTGGGTGTACTTTTTTAGTAACAAAGTATAAACATTCCCACAAGGTATTGTTTAATATAAAAATTTGTTTCCTGCTTCCTTTGTTACAGTTGTGAGAACATGCTTTTGCTTTTGTTTAAATGGGGGTTCTCCGGTGCTCTCCTGCTGTTCTGCATCAAAATATACACCAGTACACATCTACTGCAGGACCGAAGGAGAAGTTTTGTTTTTTTTTTCCTGCTGCTGCCCTGTTTCAGTATTGGCAAGGTGGCACTGAGTAACCGTCTGGGTGCTGCTGGCCAGCCAAAGTAAGCAGTGAATGTATTAGGAAAACAATGACTACTATTCAAGAGGAGCTGAGTTGCTTTCCCTCTTAGGTCACCACATAGGTCTGGCTCATTTGTTCTTTCCAATAAAATCAAATTGAACAAGTTTAAAAAAAGGTTAATCTTTAAAACATCAAACGGTAAAGAATTCTTTGCTGTTTTTGCTTCTTCTCTTGGCATTTGTGACTGGTGAATTTCCTGTGCTAGTCCACTAAAGTATTTTAAAAAAACAGATTAACAATAAGAGGAGTGTACTTGATTTGGAGAAAGCTTTTTGGGGTGAATTCACCCAATGTTTTGCTAGCAGGCGCTGCTGTCTGCCTCTGACAGAAACTTCTGTTTACAATATTAGTTTCCACTGGAGATTCTCTTCAGATCAATCTGAAGAACAAAGGTTTCTAAAAAGAAGCAAAGACTGAGGGCAGCTTTCTCTTTTCGATGGATTATGTGTCCCATGAGCTGCTCTTGTTGCTGTCCCCTACAAAGTATAGTTGGGCTTTCCGGAAAGTACCTCCAGTACTCAGCACAATCAGCAGTGTTCAGACCAATTGTGAAGTCCCAACTGAGATTCTGCACTTGCTTCTTATCCTAAATACAGGAGTTGAGATCTTGGTCTGAGATAAGAGATGGCAAATGCTACCTTTTGGCAGGCACCATATACCTCTTAAGATTACTTTCAGGTAGGGTTCGTTAAGTCATTGCATCGAGTTATTTTACAACAGCTGCCTCACAATATAAGGCTTCTATCTGGTTTTATGAAAGGTTGGTTTGGATGTTTAAAGCTCTGTGCATATCCATGCTGTCACTCGCACAAGTGTGAGATGACTTGGCACACAAAAGCGCTGTTGTAGTTCCTGATGCCAAATGAAATAGCCCTTGAAATGGAAGGAGCTGTTGTACTTGGAAGAAAACATGGGACACGGGGAAAGGATTGTGAACAACTTAATTCTCCACTGTACAGAAGTATTCTCTGACTTCCAGAGGAGGACCTCAAGTCCAGCTAAAGATAGCAAACGCTGTTTGTGTGCCGTGTCTTTGCAAATCAGGATACAAGAGAAGAAGAGAGACACCTAATGAAGTAGGCAAAGCAAAAGCAGCTGGACAGGGATTTTACACTTTGCACAGTCAGGAATGACATGTCCCTCTCCTAGCAACAGTACCTGGGTCAGCATTGTTTCCCCTCTCCATCATGACTAGTTGTTCCAGCTCCACTCTGACAGTGATGTCTGTGTGGAGAGCTAGACTCATATGAAAGCACAGTTGGTGGAAATTCTGGCTTCCCACAATGTCAAAAGAAAGTCCTGTGCACTTGTAGCAGATCAGTAGGATAATTGCTCACACCATGTAAACTGCTCACTTGTTAACAGACCATCCTTCCATGCTCCTGCCCTGTCCGCACTCTCTTGTTGCTGTAGCTGTTTCATGCTGTGAAAACAGGCCGTTCTGGTTTTGCAGATGCTGTGGAGTCAGCAGGGAGTTGGAACAGTGTTGGGTATTTGATTTCTTGTCACTGTGTCACTTCATGTAAAAAAAATCTGGGAACGCTGAATTGTTAAAATAGCATATATAGTGCAGTTCCAGGTTTTGGTGGTTTTTTTTTAGAGACAATACAGACTTCCCTCAGGATACTGTAAACACATTATAATCAAGATATACATATATTTTGAGACCTTGCTTATACTGTTTACAGGATAAGACATGTAGCTCACCTAGTGTTTTTCAGTGAACACAACCTCTCTACAGTTGTATTTAACTGTAGAGTCTGCTGTGTAAAGACTACCACTGCACTGAGCTATGTGACTGGCTGCAGCGTTTGTCTTGCACTAACCCAACCTCTAAACACTGCAGTGCTCGGTCTTTCGTCAGAGTGCTTGCAGATCTGCTACTTCCTTATACTTACTGCTTAACCCCGTTATACTGTTTTCAGAACTTGCCAGAACAGTATCATATACCTGCTTTCCCTGCTGAGGCAGTAGTTCATCCTCTATGTAGCAGCGTGTCCTACTCTGCTAATTGCTTGTGAAAACTTCTGTCGCTTAGTGCAGCCAGCAGCTCACCAAAGACACAGTCGAAGGAGATGCTGCTTGGTTCTGCGCCAGAACCCTGACTATTCCTTATGTATTTAGAGTAATTAAAGCAAAGGCTGTCTGTCTCCCTTTACAGAAAGGTGCTGGATATCATCTGGATTTGTTCTGGGTGGCCATTCTGATGATTATATGCTCCTTTATGGGTCTGCCCTGGTATGTTGCTGCTACTGTGATCTCCATTGCTCATATTGACAGCTTGAAAATGGAGACTGAAACTTCAGCCCCTGGAGAACAGCCCAAGTTTTTGGGAGTGAGGTATGTCAAACCAAATAGGCCTTTATTATTTTGTTTGCCTGCAGAGATCAGTTTGTACTATAAATGGTCGTGCTTTGAACAGGACATGTGTAGAGAGGTTCAAGGGGGAACAGCTCTTAGATTTGCAGTAAATCTTCAGATCAGCTGTACTTCCTTACAGCTTTCTTTTTTTTCCCTGTCTTCAGAGGATATATCCAGTTAGAAGCTTATCTGGCATATCTGGCATAGTCCTTCTGCAGATACTCTTTCTTGAAAAGGAAGAAAACCATTCTAACATGTGTGTGTCTGTGTACAAAGCAGGGGTGAGTGAAGGAAGGAAAAAAAGGGAACTTAGCTTCAGAGTTGAGATAAGTTTTGTCTACTTTGGGCACGCACACTGAAGCCACCCCAAACTTCACAAGGCTTTACATTGCAAGGTCTGGTGCCAGTGGGACACTGCAGAGTTTTCATGAAGAATCTCTTGCATCCTTCTTCGTATTTCCCAACCTGTGAGATTCAGCAGTGCAGCTCTTCATTTTCTAGTCTATTCAGCCAGATCAGATAAAGTTTTCCAGTGTTTGAGAAAGAAGACGTATTTACTTCAGATTTCTTTATCTGTGGAAACTAGACAGGCGTTTGCTAGTAAACATAGTGGTAAAAGGTTTAAACTTGTTGTGGCTAAAGCAATCTATTCTATTAAATCAAACCATTTGTTATGTATTTGGTTGCCTTAATTAAGTGGCTTGAAGTGCTTTCAACAGGAGCAGCAGCACTCCTGGAAATCACTTAGTTAGGCAAATAATAGAAACTTAATGGCCTAACTTTAAGTACTCAGAAATACTATTTGCAAAAGCATTTTCAGATGCAGGCAGCAGTTGTGGGTGCCTGTTAAGTCAAATGTCCAGCACCCCATGAAGTCCTGGACCAGGGGATTGTGAACTCCCTTTGTACCTGGTGTGCAGAGCAGTGTACGGTACGGTGAGAAACAGCATTTATCTAACTGTCGGAATACTATGACCTAGCTTTGAAATATGCTGCTAATTTAAGAGTGGAGAGCTAATGATTTATTACCTATTTGCATGTTGTGAAAACTGCCGTGCAGAGAATCTGGTTTGCTGGTTAACAGTTTCTAATGTTTAACATGTAAACACCCTCCTCATTACTTGGTAGCAGTACTCTGCTGATCCACAAACAATGGAGCTAGGGAAACAAGCAAACGTACAAAAACTGATTTGGTGTTTGAAAAAAGATCTGTATGAGGCTTGGTCATGATAAAGATGCCTGCCTGATGGTGTTGGCTTGTTACTGTCAGTCAGCTTTGAAAATGTGGCTGTAAAAAATGAGTTGCCAGACTTCACATAGGTTTTGAATGCTCTGAGAAGGAAATAAAATTAGAATTAAAGCTGAAGCCATACTGCTAACCTAGTGCTTTTCTTTCAGGGAGCAGAGAGTCACTGGAGTCATTGTTTTCATTCTGACTGGTGTGTCTGTCTTTATGGCTCCTATCTTGAAGGTAAGCACATAACCTTTTCTGCTTCCTTCTGCTCACACAACTAAGTGCAAGTGAGCGACCAAGACCACAACTGTCACAACATTTCTGTGCTTCTGAAAAAGCTCATCACTGAAGTGTGGAGAAGTAGTGAGAATCACTGATGCGATTCTACAATTTAATGAAAGCTTAAATGTAAATTTTTGGAAGGAAAAATAATGTATTTGTTGTGTGCTGCAGATATATAGATAGTACCAAGGTTTGGGGCTGTTGGTTTTGAGGGCTGTGATTTTTTTTAATTTAGCATTTTTCTTCCATATGTACACTTGGTAAAATTTTCTTTTATGCTGTTATTCTCCTGCTGTGCTTGTGTTGTACGGAAAGTATACTGCAGATTAACTTTGAGACCCTGTTGATGGTATCATGGAAGGATGGCTGGCAGTGAAGCAGAGTTGCTGTGTCAAAGACAGATTAACAGATGAATATGTAATCCAGAAAAGTACACTTGCATGTGCATGTGTGCACATATGATGAAACGTACACACGCAAAACCAAGTGTTTATATACTGGCTTTGTCCCTTTGCATAGAGCTCTGTGTGCTGAGCTGCTGTGAGGTGCAGGAGTGCCGCTTTGCAGCACCTTCTTTCAGGACACGTTTACTCCTGGGAGGCCTCCAGCAGCCAAAAACAGTATTGCTTTACAGCTCCAGAAGAAGCTGTCAAGTGCAGAATTAAAAATGCTTCTACACCGTGCGTTAGAGGAAAGGACTGGGCTGAAGTTTCTACTTTTGGAAGGAGCAATGCAGCCTCCAGATACCTCTCACTTTCTCATTCACTCTGAAGTCTAGCTGTAAAGGAGGAAATAAGTTCTGTGGTATGCATTGTCAGAACTGGATTTTGAGCATTTTCTGCACATGGACGATGAAAAACTTCATCTGTGTGTGCCCACTGAAAGGAGTAACTTTGATGAGAGAGAATATGCAGAACTGACGGCAATGAGCACAGCCTACAGCAGACAGTATTACTCCACGGGTAAAGTTCTGGCCAAAAATCTTTGGGACTGTTGCCACTGCCTTCGTCGAGCAGGAACTTTGCCCTGCTTGTTAGGGCCGCCAAGGCACGCACCTCAGCAGTGCGATGCTCCTGCAGCGTGCCTTGCTTTTAAAAAGAGCCAGCACAACAATCAAATTTTCATTCTTTTAGGCTGGATCCTCCTAAAATAGCACTCCTCTTCTTGCTTAGAAGCAATGCCCAGCTCAGCAGTACAGAAAACATGTTTCTGTAGGAAGCGGTGCAATAAAATGTGATTTCTTAATTTCCTGATCTTTTCTTCCTGTGATTTTACCAAAGGCTTTGGACACTTGTGCTGCTCACGTACCATTTAATCTACACAGGCAGCTATTTTCCAAGACCTGAGATTTACTGGCATAGAGCCACAAAGAAATGCATCTTCAGTGCATTGAATCACAGGATGAAACTCGAAAATGTACTTATCTGTTCCTCGTGGAGGATACTGCCTGTTCCAGGTGCTGAGTGTAGGCACACTGTTAGTTCGTGTGACATTTCCTTGCAAGATCTCTCTGTTTCTATTCTGTGGGCTCCATTATTTCCCCTGCTCTTGCTTCCCTCATAGTTCTCCTGAGCTTCTCCAAAGCATGTGTATGGGCAGGATCCTCACAGGACGATGTCTGAGGATAAATTGGCATACTCCTTGCCCACGTGCCAGTAAGAATTAGCTGGCAGCGTTTCAGGACCTTCAACAAACTCCAGCGGTAGGGTCTCCTGCTACAAAGAACTGCTTTGCAGAATGTATTGCAGAACATTTGAGTCTGCTCACGCCAGTGACAAATCGAACACTAATGTTCCCAAATTCAATAAAACAGGGAATCTGCAGAGTAATCCTATCCTTGTTTTTTGTGGGTGTTGTGTTTGTGCTGTTTTTGAATGTCTCTCATCTTTCTGCTCAGTTATGGCAGATCTCATCCAAAACATCCTCTACCCTGCTAGGAGAATGACAGGCACTTTCCTATAAATACATTCTTAATTCTGTTGGCTAGCAGTATGTTTGTTCCAAGTGCCCATGCCAGCAACCCCACAGACAAAGAATACTTTGCCAAAACATAATCTTCCAAAATGAGAGCACTGCTTGCTACTCTGCAGGATAATGTGCTGAAGTTTCACGTAGGAATAATTTACAGGATTATGATGGAATGGTGAAATAACATTTAGAGATTTTTCTTTTTTTGAAAAAGAGAAAGAAAGGGAGAAAAGAAAGCAAAGTAAATGAACTAGAAAGCCAAACTCTGAAAGCCTCCTGCTCGACTTGCTGGAGGAAATACTGTCTTACCTAATCCCTCAGATCCAAGAAGGGTGTTCGATCCCTTGGATACTCACAACTCTGTGAACTACACACAGATTCCTCATCCCTCCCCAATAGGAGGGACAAATAGAATGGCAACAGAAAGATAAATCAACAGTCAAGGAGTTTGCAGGAGGTGAGATGGAGTGAGGCAAGGAAGGAACATAGGCAGTGATGCTTTGATCTCTGAGGACGTTCTATGCATGGCCCTGGTGACTTTGGTGAAGTGAAATGCATCCATTCAGGATCAAGGCCTCCAGGGAAATTTGTGTGGTGCTGTGTTTATTACCTAGTAAACAATTAATGATGTAGTGGAGAATTCGAGAAACACAGGTTATTTGCTACTTTAATGAGTTACATACACAGGTTGGAAAACAAACATTCCTACCACATTAGTCCGGGTGACACTCTGAGCAGGGAGACCGGTTGCACTGTGTCTGCTGTTCCGTGGTAGCTGCCTGTCACTGCATGAAGGCTTCCCTCGCCTTGAGCAGACAGCTGCAGAGCCCTTTCTGCTCTTTTTGGGTTCAAAGAAATGGCACAACAGCCTTTATTCAGATCTCATGTTTGATTTGTGCCCAAGTATTCCCATTCACATCATGTCACACTCATTTGCACACAATTTTGCTGTTCAGCAAAGAGAGCACTCTCCCTTTTTTAGCTGCTGTGCAATTGTTTTTGCTTTTGAGGAAGGCTCTGTGCTTCAGGTTGGAGGACCAGATATTTTTGACTGGGGAAGCATGTACGTTGTTACCATGTGCAGGCATTTGCTGTAGACAAAGGATTTCTCCTCTGCAGCCACCTGGATTAGTGCAGACAATGCCTGATGTAGCTGGGCTGGTCCTGTGGCACGGGAAGGGAAGTTTAAAGTTGCATTTGCTGAAGCAGGCAGGAAGGTAGAGTTAGTGATCTTGCATTAAACCTTGCAAGGCACCAGGAGATGGGGCTGCACCCCTGCACATCCCCTGCTTTTGAGCCTTCTTTATTTCCAAAGGAAGCTGTCTCCACCTGCATGTGACCAGTGCATAACACCTGAGGGAGCAGAAATTGTTTTTGGAAAAACCAATTTGTAGAAGTGAAGAATGTAACTCCTTGTCCTTTATTTATTATAATTGTAGTGGATTAGTGTGGGTTAAAGATCAAGCAGTTAGAGATTTACTTTGCATAAGTATAATTGATCATCAGGGACTCAAAGGATCAGCCCTTCTGGAAATATTTCCATTGTGTATTAAGTTGGATGTGTAGTTGGATGCATGATGCCTTTTCTTCTTCTCTACCTTCTGCTTCCAGTCTCATTAGAAACTAAGAGGTGAAAAGTAGTTTGGAGCTTACTGGAATATGTTATACCTCACCTCTTCTTCAGTTCGATGGCTAACTGGCACTGTATGGCTTCATTTCCTTTCTTTCTTGGGGAGACTTCCAAGTTGCACTGAAATGGGAGAACGGGGCTCACTCAGCCTCTACCAGCCTCAACCCTGCTATCCAATAACAAGATGTTCTTTCGACTCTCAAAATACAGCAGAAAGATAGCTTGTGTCTATTACTGTACATACCTATTCAAAGGTACAATTCAAATCTGTCATGAGTCTGGGATGATGCCTCCCTGAGCACTAACATTGTGTCATGTATGGAGGCGATTAACTTGGTTTTTCCTGCTCTTTTCCCCCTGCAGTTTATTCCTATGCCTGTGCTCTATGGCGTCTTCCTGTACATGGGTGTTGCGTCCCTCAATGGTGTGCAGGTAAGCTTCCGCAGCACCCAGGGCTGCTCTAGCAGCTGTGGGCAGACTCCCTGCAGGACCTTGCCCAGAAGATGGTAATCATTGATTATTACAAGGCTTCTCTTACGACTTTCTGGCCTTCCTCTGCTCTTCTGCCACCTCACTTAGGTTTCCAAAGAAACCCAGGCAGGGCAACAACCATTTACA
This sequence comes from Numida meleagris, assembly GCF_002078875.1. Lineage (NCBI taxonomy): Eukaryota > Metazoa > Chordata > Aves > Galliformes > Numididae > Numida > Numida meleagris. The sequence goes on from NC_034412.1 coordinate 55,669,783, forward strand.
AATATTGCCACACACTGGCTGTTCTTGAGAATGACACTAAAGTAAAGAAATTTGTTCAGCAGGAGAGCAGCTACGTCTTGGCCCCATAAGCAATGAGGGGGGCCTATGTGAAGACCCAGGGTCCTTCTTCACCCCCAGCATACCGATACAGAGGACAGCATGTGCTTACAAAGGCTCTAGGCTCACTTCTGGGATAGTTTGGGTCCTCTGCTGGGACATCTGTTACAGACTGAAGAAAAACAAGGGAACATGATTTATGACGGTGGCATTATTCTGCAGTGTTAACAAGTGGGAACATTGCTGTCTGCTATGGAAGGGAAGCCAAGCCCCCTTTCTTTGTCACTGAGGAAATATTACGTAAGGAGCCTTTCTCACAGTGCACTATCTTTAATTGGTGCTAGGAAGCTGGAAGTGTTTTTGTTGCTTTCTGGCACCCTATTAATTGTAGCCTTTCTTTTTAGTGCTTAGTTGTGCTCTAATGGGGAAAGACTCTGTGTTCTGTGAGCACCATGAGAATTTATTTAAAATGGCCCAGGCTTTCATTCACTGGTTTGAGATAAATCTGGTCTCAGAAGTGGGCGGCAAGCCCAAGTTCTGGCAGGAGACAACAGGGGGATTGTAATATTCACCCTTGGGTTGGTTCTCCTGGAGGGGATTTCCCCTGCTTTCTGGCACCGGTGGTCACAGAACTGTGCGCTTACTTATTTTCCCCGATCAAGGATGTTTTTCACTCAGCGAGAAATCTCCATTTTGCTTTAACTCCAAGTCCACCCAGTCCAGCATGGGGCAAGGGACACTGTCTGAAAAACTGCCCATCTTCCTCACTGTTCAGTTAAGTGCTGGTAACATTCTCTGGTAACATGACGTCTGCCCTCATCTCTGTTGATCTCTGCTTCCAGTTAATTTGACAAAGGCACTACTTTTAAATGCCAAATGTCTTACAGCATTCCCTGGTAAGAACAGGGAAATTAACAGAAGTAACCCAAGGACTGATGCTGACCATAGTCAGGACATTCATCTTTTTTCTCTGTCTCATGGGTGATAAATTGCTTTCTTCAGCAGAAAATTCCCTCTGTCCCCAGCTGCAGCAGATCAGCCTAGTTCTTCAAAAGCCAGCAGAGCTGTTTCCACAGACACCTAAGTCTTTTGGTTTAAATATTAATCATCAGAGTACAGAGTCCTGCTCCCTAAAATAAAGGCACCTCAAGGCCTTGCTTTGAGAAGTGCTTGATTCCTGTGTCTGTGTAGGTGCCAAATGTAGATGCGGAAGCTTAACTGAGTTAAAATATTTAGACCACCGCATTAAGCTCTGATTATTCAAGATAGAGGAACCATGCTGTGTTCTCTGCTGAGCTTCCTTTATGGAAGGAAAGCAAGTTGATTCAAGGTCTCACTTCCTAGTTTAATGATACAATTGTCTCACTTTGTTGTTTACCCTGCATTTCATTTATATGTATGTTTCCCATTTTCCATCCAGTTCATGGATCGTCTGAAGCTGCTCTTGATGCCTCTAAAGCACCAGCCTGATTTTATCTATCTGCGTCACGTCCCACTGCGCAGGGTCCATCTGTTCACGTTTCTGCAGGTGGTTTGCTTAGCCCTACTCTGGATTCTCAAATCAACTGTGGCCGCTATCATATTCCCTGTCATGGTAGGTGACGTTCTCCTTTGCCTTTTCCAGCCGCATCTCTGTTCTGTAGCCTGGGCCTTCCACACATGGGCATACTCTCCCACAAACTGGCAAATCCAGTCCTTTGACTGTAAAAGCCCTACCCTGGGACTCCATGCTCCATTCATTGTGCTGATGTAAGATTACCCAGCATGAATGCTCTCCACATTCTCTCAGGTGCTGTGGCTGCCTTTGCATAAATCCTCTGGAGGGGAAAGCAATCCTCAAAAGTTAATTTTTTGCCAGAAAGGTGTAGTTAGTTTTGACCGCTCCTGGCTGCCAAGGTTATGTTTGCTGTGTTTTCTCCTTGAGCTGCGTGAATGAACAAGTGCATAGTTCTCCTTTTTCAGTCCACACTAATTATTGTACAGAAAATGTCTCCCTTACTTTTCAGTAACTCAAAGTGATAAAAAAAAAATGAACTGGTAGGGCTGATCTCACCGCCCAGAGGAACGCCACGTGGAGGGAAGGATTAGCGCAATCAAGAGCGAGAAAGGGATTGTCTTTCTTGGAACTTGAGTAAAAAGACAATAACGTTGATTCACATGTTTCACATCTGAGATTGCTGCGTATATCTGTAGAATGCATGCTGTCTTTCTAACGATGCAGATCAGTCAGAAGCATTTTTTAGATGCTGAATTATAAATAATTCATCGCACAATTATTTCATAAATACACACTGTGCAGTCAGTCTGATATGGTGTTTCTACATCAAGAAAGGCAAACAGTGAAACAGCTATCTGTGCAATTAGGTTATTACTAGTCCTAGACACAATTAGGTGCACATGCCAAATAAGAAATAAACAAGTGGTCAGGGGAATTTGCACATACCCTTGGCAAGAGGCTTTCAAACCAGATCAAGTTCCAAAACCTGCAGCCATTTACATTGATCCAGTGATCACTGGAGTAGTTCAGGTCCATAATAAGGGAGCACAAAGCAGACCCTTCTCTGCCTCCATACCCCTCCTGTGGCTCAGCTAAAGCAGCTGGGAGCAATGTAATCTTACAGACAAATGGATCCACTGTGACCACAGCTGCATTCCCAGAGACTGTGCAGAGCATGGTCTCTCTCTTGGAAATGGGTCAGAGTGCTATAAAGTCAACACTGTATGAAACTCCCTTATTACATATGGGCCCAATCTCCCCTGGTTTCAGGGGACTAACGAGTAAAATCTCAGTTGTAGGTGCAGTTACAAAACTGCAGCGCTTATTTAAGAAAGCGAATGAATGAAAGCAGAAAACAAAACAAAGATGAGCATTTATTCTCTGATGCTGGTGAAATGAAAAAAGCTGATTCAAGTGAAAAAAGCAAAACCTGCAAATATTTTTGCTAGGACACATGCTTATATATAAAGATATTAAAAGCAGTTCCTGGTGACATGCTGTTCCATTGCATTCTCATGGCTGTGTCGTACTGCTGAATGCTGAATTTAAGATCTGAAGACTTCCTCTTCGCCCATACAGAATCTTTACCTTTGCTGAAGTTTGTTACAATGACGCAAACTCAGTGAAGGTACACTGACAAGTCAGATGTGGCTGGATCTAATGATAAAACCTCAATTTTTACACTTGAAAACAGGAAGACTATAAACTTCCAATCTGACTGTGAAGATCTGGCCAATAGCCAGCCCCCTGCTTATTTGTAGGGAAAGTACTTTTAATAAAGACGTAATTTATAGTGGAATAATCATGAGCGTTTGCACAGCATCTTCCCACTCCCCAGGTGATTTTTCAATTCTGTAATCCCACTTAAATTTATGCAAGTCAAAGTTCGAGATCCATTGTGAGGAATAATTTCTGCCATTGATCCTTATCGCTTGGAGCAAACTGTTCTGTCTTAAAATCAGTCTTCTGCTGCTAGGAATGGATGTCATCTTTTTATAGCCAAGACGACCTTTCAGTCTGCAGTGCACCCTTTAGTAGAGCATATATGTAATCTTGGTATGCACCTGTTGGTGATGCTAAATTTTAGCATAGATATTGATACCTATTTCAGACATGTCCCTTATTTTTTTTTCCCAGTGCTTTAGACTGCAGTCTTACTCAGAAAAAAGCTTTTCCTTCAGTTTCTTGAAGACACAATCCTAGCAAATTTTATATTGTAAAATCTGAGGGCACACCTAAGCCATTGTCTAATTTTTAAAGAATTGTTACATCTGGAGAAATGGCAAGAGAAAAAAGTAAGGAAAATTACTCAGGATGCCCTTGTGAACATGCCTCTGTAGGCTGAATCCCCAAAATAGATGAAAATACTCATTTTGGGCCTCTCTAGTTAATTATTTTGCCTGATATGTGTCAGCTGGGGGGTTAAGGATGACTTTTGTCTTTACAGGAGCAGTAAGTGATTACATTACTGTTCCTGTATGTTGCTTCTCTTTATTCTGATATGAAATGCTGCTGCTTGAGCCCTGACTCTGTTCCGGTCGTTTGATTTTCAAGCTGAACAACTGAAATATCTCAATCACCTTTTTCTCTTTATGTTCTTTTACAACCAGAATTCAAGTGTTTGGGATTAAGAATAAACAAGTATGGACAGAGTGTTTCCAATCAAAACTAAAACGTGTCTGAGTGAAAAGTCCCTCTCTGCCTTTTCAGATCTTGGCACTTGTAGCAGTCAGAAAAGCCATGGACTACCTCTTCTCCCAGCATGACTTAAGTTTTCTTGATGACGTCATTCCAGAAAAGGACAAGAAAAAGAAAGAGGATGAGAAGAAGAAGAAAAAGAAGAAGGGCAGTCTGGACAGTGACAATGAGGATGTAAGAAAATTCTCTGCTTTTTTTTCAAACTACTTATTCCTGGCTAATCCTGAGTGATGGCTCCATGTCCTTCCTCACCTCTGGGGGTGGTGGTTTCCCATCCTCTTTTGAAGCAAACCAGCACAATCCCTACCTGTTGCAGCAAACAAGCCCCAAACAAAACTTCTTTTCAACACTGCCTTCCCTTTTCCAGGCATCGGCAGCCTGTGGTAGGTGGAACTTGCATTGCCAAAAATGCAATCACACTTTCCACAAGAGCCCAAGATATCTGATGACATGTCAAGTCCTTTACTAGAATACCTTTTATCATTCTGTCTTGTTCATCTTCCCCTCCCTCCTCTGCCTTTCTCCCCCAGTTGTCTCTTTATGTTTTAGGACGAGAAAGGTTTTCGCAAGCAGCTCTGATACTTCTGAAAATATTCTGTTTTGTTCTCTTTTCTAATTACTCTTTTTAAAAGCACAAAAAGTTAAGACTTGTCATGTTGCAGGAAAGGCTTTGTTGTTAATACATTCAAATAGCAAACATGCCCTTTATGCAGTGTATTCTACTCTTTGCTTTTATCTCAAGTTGCAGCATGTATATATGTCTAAAGAAACTGTAATAGTTTTTATCTTGCTAATGTCATTTACTAAGTGTGGTGACCTGATTAGACCAGATCTATGTGCCTTAGAAAATTCTACTTTTTACTGTAGATGCAGTAAGATGAAATGTAGTACTTGTGCCTTCAAACATTCTCCTACCCAGACCTAGTGTGAACTCAAATTCTGTAAACTTAAATGAAAGTGGTGAACACACTGATTATAGAGCACTTCATATAGAAAGTGTGAACTTCCTTTGGAGAGCTGGCTGCCTCAGTCTGCACCATTTTTTGCCGGATGACTATGCACCAATGGAGCTAAGCTTCATTAATTACCAGCTACACGGAGGACACTGATATAGTCTCAGCAGTTCTGCTTGTGTAATTTCCAGAGTTAACGAAGAAAGGCTTTTCATGTGATTCAGACAAAGTTAAGATCACCTGAAGCTGGAAAATACCATATCTATACAGAGCAGAAGTAAGAAAGAAGGGATCGTGCCTTGAAGAGGAGGGCAGCAGTAGGAAAAGTCAGCTGTCCCATTCTTGTACATTCATGCCCAGCTCACTGACCTGCAGCCACGAATACCCAAGTTTTGAAGTCTGGTATGGTACAACGGAGAAACAGCAACATCAGTTGTTTGCCTGCTTGCTCCCTGGCCTTCTTAGTTGATGCAAAGTGGGTAACAGCAACTTCAGGAAAAGGGAATTCCTGAAGAAGTAATTGCTGGGTCAGTGTTATTTCCCTGAAGCATTTCTTGCAGTGAAGCCTTAAGGGGAGCGCAAGCAAGCCATGGTCAGCTGTGGGAAGCACTGCTGCCACCATGCTGTAAGGTGACAGTACGGCAGAGCAGCCCTGCAGCACCTCTGCTGTATTTCTGCTGTGTATCATCTGTATCCTTCCTATACTGAACAGAATTGCCACACTAGCCCTACTTATGCAACCAGCTGGGTTAGATTATAAGTCTAGTGTCTTCAAGTGTAATATGGCAGCTCCAAGAGTTCCTCCAGATAATTGTGATGCCTGGCCTTACTCAAGGTTTGCAGGACAGAAAACACAACCGTGATCCAGGTGGAGAACATGCCAGAGACTCAAGTCCCTTATGTGACAGCTGTATTAGAGGCAACAAAGTCAGGCATTTCCAGTAAGAAAATATACAATAGCTTTTCTTCAAAGAATTATATGCTCTATAACACAGGAAATATACACAAGAGTCAAAACTAGGAATTTTATAGTGAGAGTGCAGCGACGTAGGAGGCAGCCTGGATCCACTCCTTATTAAATCAGGCTGAATCCCAGCTAGGAAGATTGGTCCTTATTTCAGACAGCAAGTTCCCTTTTCCCTTCCTTCCTAGCAGGCACTGACCACTAGACTGCTCTGTTCCTGCACTCTTCTATCAAGAAGTCCTGAGGACATATCTGTTAGCAGTATGGGTCCTGCTGAGACTTTCAGCATATGTCTGTATGACTAATAGGGAAGGCAGAAGCTTCAAGCGTCAGGAAAGCTCTCACCTAAGAACATGCTGATGAGACCCAGGAGTTGTAGATCATCGGTGTTACATCAACAGGAAACCACTTGTGCACATTCCCACGTTGTCCCTCTCAGCTGTGGGAGCCAACATAAGAAATGCTTTTTCTCTTCTATTACTCCAGTGAAGCAGGATTTAAAAATTCTGACACTTACGTTTCAATAGTGTGCCTTCATCTGCAAGCTACCTTGCCCCAGGCTATGTGCATTTACGTACTACTGTGTGTAGAAAGCAGTTCCTTGCACAGGCTCTCTTTTCATTTCAATGGCTGTTACTCCTCCAGCATGTGGAAAGCCAAGGTCAAGGGTTTCCTTCAGTAAATAGATTTGTATGATTCAGAGTGAAAGAAAATGTCCTGCTGTACACAGTGAATAGTCAACAAAGGTTTGACTCAATTCCTTCATTATGACTGATCTGAATCCAGCAGCACAGTACCCTGAGCCACATCTCCTGTATCTGGTATATTTTAAGCTTCTTAGGCTTTCACTGAATTTCAGGTACAGTACTTGATCAAGTGGGTAACAGAATTTATGCAAAATGTTCTTTCTTAACTGTTCTTATTTTCTTTTCCAGCACTTGCTTTTGCCAGCTTCCTGAACACAAAGCACTTGGTGTTATTGGTTTGATTATTTTCACCCTTTCCATTCCAGAAATACGTCTCCATAAAGTTAGTACTGTGGGGTTTTGCAGGTATTATACTGATTAGAGTTGAGTGAAGAGAATTGCTGGACGTTGCTAATTCAAGTGGTGTTATTTAAACAAGCACAGCAAAACCTGGCATTAACAGAGACCACTCTCTGTTACGATTTACTGTTAGTTCTCACTGGGAGTTGCTAGCAGTCAGGGACAGCAAGAAAGGAGCTGCAAAGAAAGTTTTTCAGTAACCTCACTGACTTGGTTTTAGCGAGTAAAAATTGAAGCCACTAATGGCTGGATTTACCTAAGCTTGTGTGTAATGGAAAGCTGAATATTCTCTCAGATTTTATGTCCAAAATGCACGATCCAGGAAGGGCCAGCCAATTTTTTAAAAATACTCTGGGATATTATATTTAGTTTAAGAGCCAAAAGTTATGTGCTGTAGCCTCTTCTCCTCTTTAGGGCACTTTTGCCAATCACAGGCATTTTCTCTATCTCTTTGTTCATTTTACATGGTCAAGTTTGAAGCAGATGGAGCATCAGCACTCCCATTCCACAGATGTTTCATTTATTAGCACCAGAACAGTGATATGTCGGAAGGATTACCCAACTCTTAGCTTCCTTACAACATAGCTCCAAATGGATGGGAATTCTGGCATGGCTTTATTGCCTCCACGTCTTTTTAAAATTTGAGCTATGCTTATCTGTAGCTTTGTAAAAAATAAATAATGCACATGCATATATATGCACATATCTGAGGAAATGTTTTGCTAGGGGAGTATACAGTATTGCACTGGATGTCTGTAACACTAAAAAAAGAAAAAAGAAAAAAGAAAACCCAGGGAGAGAGATTTTCTGGCTTCTGTAATGTTTTCCTACTCTAGCTTCTCGGTCTTCTTCCCTCCCTAATGCAGTGTTATACTTCATGCTGCATCTAGTTCTCTCCAGGAACAAAGATACGTTAACATTTCTGGCACATATCACCTGGCACGTATCACCTTAATTTCTCTGCCAAGTCAAGTAGTATCAACCTTTCTTTGGTTACGATAATTTGTTTCATAAAAAAATAAAATAAAAAAGCCAAGTAATTCAGTACCTTCTAAGCACAAGCAAGTGGGTTATTATTGGAGCCAGTGAGGCATAATCATTGAACTCCAAGAGACTCAGTGGTTATAGTGTGCTGATAATTTGAGCAAAAGCTTGCTGACTTCAGCAGAAAGCTATCTTGGAGAAAGACTTGCTAACGTACAGCTTTTCTCTGCCCTTGTAACTCTTCTTGAACAGTCTGCCATATCTCCTGTGTGGTGGGATTACATGAATTCTTAAAAGGACCCTGGATTTGATGAAATATCTTACTGTAAACAGAAGTGTAATTGGGACTGGGTCTGACTTTATTTAAGTAATAAATAAAAAGAGGAGCTGAAACTATCAAAGTTAAGGATTATTTGCCATATTGTGTCTGACGCTCTTCCCTGTACAGCAGTTTGGAAGGAGAAAAAAATATAGAGAATGTCCTGCTATAATCTACAGGAATCACAACAGGATAAAACTTTTTCGTGAGATTTCTCAGACGCCAGTGCCCTGTCATTGCTGCCAACAAATGCATTTTTAATCCATTTGTATTTCCTGCAGCCAACCCAGGCTGACTCAGGTGGTGTCTTACAAATTGGTAGCATAGGAACTGTGGAGAGGAAAAGATAACACTTAGATGATTATTCTTTCAGTCTGCTTTACTTCCGTAGTGTGAAGAAAGAGGAAAAGTGACGTGCAAGAGGGATCCAGTGAAAATCAGGAGGCCACCAGCTAGGCTACAGAATTATTATTTTTATTTTTCTCCTCATTTCCTACAGAAATTATGTGAAGGATAATATTAATTTATGGGCGACAGTAAGAGAGCAGTGGAAATTTTCTAAGAACTTTTACACGTTTCTTTCACAGTCTGACTGCCCCTACTCAGAAAAAGTCCCAAGTATTAAAATACCAATGGACATCATGGAGCAGGAACCTTTCCTAAGTGATAGCAAACCTGCTGACAGTGAGTAGAATTAACTAACCTCTTGCATGCCTGCGTGACTCTGACGTGCAGTACAAAATTATATATATACATTATTTTTTTAAAGCTTTTCTATTATTTCAGAAGTGTGGGGTTTTTGTTTGTTTTTAATTTCCAGGTCTCTGATTTATGACAGTTTTTGGCTTTGTTTTTATGTATTTTTTCTTTACAAAATCTATATTGTTTCTTCTGGTGCCTCCAGCTTAACTGCTTTTGTCCAGCTATGTTTCTTGATAACTTTCTCTCTCCTCCTCTCCGTAACTTCCCCATCCACTCAATCCATTTCTAGCCTTTGCCATTTTGTGTTAAATTCACTGATGGTTTGCATTTATTTTTCCTGAGTCTATTGCTCCGGATTTGCAGCATGTCTAAACTGCATCTCTGTCCTGTTACTGTTTATTTCCTTAGGTTCCAAGCAGTTGCAAAACTCAGCACTTTAAAAGAATAATTAAGCATGTAACTGATCCACATTTTGCATTAAACTGACAAGGCAGTGATCATTTGACCATTAACACATTTCCCTTCTTAGGTGACTTGCTTTTGTGCTATTGTGTCTTTTTAATTTCTTAGGTTAATATCATGGAATCAAGAAATTGTAGGGGTTGGAAGGGACCTCTGGAGATCATCTAGTCTAACCTCCCTACAGTAGCATGCTCCCTACAGTAGGTTGCACAAGAAAGCTTCCAGGCGGGTTTTGAGTATTTCCAGAGAAGGAACCACTCTGTCACATTCGAAGTACAAAATTTCTTTCTCACGTTTGAATGTAACTGTATTCTAGTTTTTGCCTGCTGTCCCTAGTCCTGTCATTGGGCACCAAAAAGAGCTTGGCCCCATCCTCTTCATGCCTGCCCTTCAGAGATTTCAAAGCCTTGATAGGATCTCCTCTCAGTCTCCTCCACACTGAACAGTCCCAGATCTCTCAGCCTTTCCTCATACAAGAGATGCTCCAGGCCCCCGGTCATCTTTGTGGCCCTCTGCTGGACTCTCTCTAGGAGTTCTCTGTCTTTCCTGAACTGGGGAGCCCAGAACTGGACACAGTACTCCAGATGTGGCCTTACCAGGGCAGAGTAGAGGGGGAGAAGAACCTCTGTTGAACTGCTGGCCATGTTCTTTTTAATGCACCCCAGGATCCCGTTGGCCTTATTGGCCACAAGGGCACACTCCTGGTTCACAGTCAACCTGTAATCCACCAGGACACCTAGGGCCTTCTCTGCAGAGCTCCTTTCCAGCAGTTCAGCCCCTAACCTGTACTGGTGCATGCATTTATTCCTCCCCAGGTGTAGGACTGTATACACTTGCCCTTGTTGAACCCTCATCAGGTTCATCTCTACCCAACTCCCTAGCCCATCCAGGTCTCTCTGAATGGCAGCACAGCCTTCTGGTGCGTCAGCCACTCCTCCCAGCTTTGCATCATCAGCAAACTTGCTGAGAGTGGACTCTATCCCTTCATCCAGATCACTGATTAAGACATTCAACAAGACCAGATGCAGTACCGGTGCCTGGGGAACACTGCTAGCTACAGGTCTCCAACTAGACTATGCCTTTGTTTTCAGCCATTTTCACTTCTCATGTTATAGCCTTTTAAGTGAGGAATCAGAAATAACAACTGACATGAGCTTTTTTGCCTTTGCAGTGACTTCTGACAATGTTATGAGCAATGGGTTCAATCTTGAGATAAATATGCTGTTTTGTCATGAGATGGGAGCAAAGAAACACAAATGATAGCAGCAGATCAGTATTGCTGCATTACTGGTGATAAGATTTCTAGGAATAAGACCTGGAAACACTGATCTTTAGATTCCTTAAGTAGGATTTGTGTTTAGGAGCTGGCCCCTAACTACCTTGGATTTTGGTAGTGGCATTTGGCAACCCTAAGCACTGCACTGTGTTTTTAGGTAAAAGAACACTTAAGAGATTGACATTCTAAAACAAAGCCAAAGACAAAGACAATACTTTTTTGTATACTCTCAGTGTATCAACCTTGAACCTAACAGATCCTCTTCATTTTTCTATGAAAATGCCCTGATACGCTTAAACCAAGTTCATCTTAAATGTTGTTACACAGGATCTTATGATTGGGTACACTGTTCTCAGCATCATTAGGGCTGAAGTAATTAGGGAAAAGGTAATATTTCTGCCACAAGCCTGTTTGTTGGAACGCCCTTTCAGACAACAAGGAGTAAGACGACCATGTGCCAAGCAGCAATTTGTTTGTGTATGTGTACGGTATTAAGATTCTGAAATTGGTTTGTCAGCTTTTACTTAGAAACAATGCAAAAAAAAAAAAAAATTCAGGCTCTTTTACCAGAAAAAGTAGCTGGAATCCATCAACACCACAGTTTCACCCTAGAATATAACAGTGCTCCGAGACTCGAAGTGTATTACTAATAATACTAATAGCATTCAGTACTTGAGCGTATTTTGCATGTTCAGAGTGCTTGACAAACAATTTACCCTTCAACCACTAAGGCAGAGAAGTGGATTCCAGCTGTTTCTCAATCCAAACACGAAATTCATTTTTTACTCCTTAGCTTCCCTTCAGCAATAGCAAGAATAGGATTATTATTAAAAAAGAGTACACTTCACCACGCTGGTCAGGAAATGAATGTGATTACAGGCAACAAGCCACCTGTTTTCTCGCAAGGAATTTGGATGCTACAGTGAGGAACACAGGGTAACTAAAGTCGTAGATGAAAGGTAAGTATCAAGATCTAAAGGTGCCGAAAGGAGGCCAAGAAACAGAGTAATTTTTCTGAGATGGAATTTGGGAATTTCCCAACTAGGCATTATGTGCCCAAGCCCTGATTGAGGGATTCCCAACCCCTTTTTGTCAGGCACCTCTGAGCAGCAACCAGACACAGAAACGCTCCCGCCTCGTGCTGGGCTGAGACCAGCTTTGCGGTGTCTCGTGGCTTCCCTCAGGGAAGCGTACCCCAGCCGGAGACCCTCTGCCAGGCTGCAGCGCAAGCCTGGTGAATACAAAGTGAGTTTTCCCATGGGCTGTTTATTCGGAGCAGCATAGCTGCCTCTTGTGTGGCAGCTGGGTGAGTGCTCGTGGCTGTACAACTGCATATGTAGTTAGTTGTGTGTCTGCATGTGCAAAGGCATGCAGGTGAATGCAGCTCACAGGGCAGTCCCTGGAAATGAATCACAGTTATTTTGGCAGTTCAGGGTCTGTATCTTGGAGGAAAGACTTAACTTTATTATTTTTATTTACAAGCTGTGAAATTCATATGACAGGAAGCCAGCAGTTAAAAGCACTGCTAAATACATGAGAGTTTGCTGGGCTTAAGAAACCATCAGTGCTGCATGCCATGACAAAAAAGATTTTTTCTCTCCTCCCTGACAGAAGAAAAATCACCAACATTCCTTGAACGCCATACGTCGTGCTGATAAAATTCCTTTTCTTCAGTCTCACACTATGCCAAGGTAAGTACTTGTAAAATGCAATTTGTATGTGCCACAGTGTAGTGAAATGCTACAAGGCAAAGTTCCTATCTGCCTACAGGAAACTTTCTTAGAAAACACTTTGAGAGAATTCCTAACATACAGTTATTGCATCCTAACTTAATTACCAGCATGGCCTTACAGTGTGGAGAGAGCGAGGAGCTTGCGTAAGTACGCTGTTGGCCTTAGTTAGACCCCAGCTGCGGTACTGATTCCTGTTTTGGGGTCCAAACCAGAAAAAAGATGTGGAACAACTGGGAAAAGTCTAGAAAAACATGTCTACAGGGGAAAAAATTACATGACTTAGAAATATATAAACTTATAAAGGCAGTTGTGTGCCTTGTGCAAGTACTAGATATGTGGTACTCCTTTGTTAACAAAGTCAGTAGGCTTACTCCCTGACATTAGTAGTGTTTGGACCAAATCATTAAATTAATCTTACGTGATGCATGGGCCTATTGATAAGTTCTGGTACCAAAGAGAGCTATATATTACCAGTGGCTGTCTGGGTTATTTACTTGGCATCTGTAAGTTGCCCGTTTCAGAAAGCTGTAGTGTACTGGTGTGTGCTGATACACTTGGTACTGGGAGTCGAGCATTTCTTCCATTTCGAGATGCGACACTGTGCTGTGCCAAGTACTAGGATGTGCAGTTTTTGAGGTGTGAACCAGCTGCCACTCTGTTTTGCTTACAAATATAATTTTTCTTTTGGAGTTGTACAGTTTTTCAGGAACCGATCCCTCCAAAGAAAATGTACTCTTCAGAATCCAGCTGAGCACCGCAGAGCGCATTAAGCATTACTGAAATGCGTGAAGTTAGTCCGTGCACTTACCTTGCCTTCTTTCTCTTCACAGCCCTCCACGAACTCCAGTAAAAGTTGTGCCTCAAATTAGAATAGAACTTGAGCCTGAAGACAATGGTTATTTCTGGAGGAGCAAGGGAACAGAAACTACTTTGTAATTTGTCTGTCTGTTAAGTCTTATACGGAATTTATTTTGTCACTAGCCAAATATTACAATGCTCTCTGCTCCCCACCCGCATAGGTAAATGAGACATTCTGCGCTCCCCGCTCTGCCCTTACCCCCTGCACATTTCCTCTCATTCATCCTCACCCAATTTTTCCACTTTGACCAAGACTCACTTTTGCCTTCTCTGTTGCTTAGACATGCACGCATCTCTCTCATTTTCAAGCAGAGGGCAGAAGTATTAAGGATATAATATAATACTTTTGTGAAATGTCAGAGGAACTGGCATTACTTTAGTTGTGAATCAGTGTTTGTTTGTTTGTTTGTTGTCTGGCAGAACAAAACTGACCTCCAGGCTAATTCAATGTCTTTATTACACTGCTCTAAGATGCTGGAAAGTGCTGCTAATACTAACTTGCTCTTAAAGCCTGTACTTGTAGTAACACAAGAAGGAAAACTAAAAGGTACTTCACTCCCAGCACAAACTATTGCCATCGTTGTAGCATGTGTTTTGAAATGTCCCTTTCCTATGCAATTTTTTTTTAAAAACACTTTAATGGACTTAATCCGTCAGGTACATTGAAGAGTGTTATTTTCCTAGATTATTTTGTTTAAATTATGGGGGCCTAACCTACGACTTTTTTTTTTTTTGTCAATTTTTTTAACCTTTTTTTAATTACTGTAAAGAAAAATGAATTTTTCCTGCAGCAGGAAACGTATAGTTTTGAGTAGTTCTACCTCTTATTTCTAGATGCCAGGCTTTCTGTAAAAAAAAAAAAAATGTATTGTACCATATATAATGTGATTTTTACAAAAAAAGAAAAAAAAATACACAATCTCCAGGACATGGCATAGGGCTGGATCAATTTTATTAATACCTTCTACTCTAAAAGCTTCTGTCTTACTTAGGATTATTTTATTTTTTTATGAATAATCCAACTTCACTATGAAGGAGATGGGATGTATCTTAAATCTCTCGTGATGTAGGAAGAGTCTTAAGTGTGATGTTGGTAAGTGAAATACTGACTGGTTAACAGCGTCAGCGGACAGATGCTGATTGTATTCATTTTGTTGATTTCCTACGCAGTATTGTTAGAATTCTTTCATTTAAAACATCCGTGTGTGCACGTGTGTGTATGTGTGCAAGTGGAAACACCCCACGTCTTGTTTAGACACAAGATCCAGATCCTCCTCGAGAACTGACAGTGCCCAGGCACTGTTTCCCGTCACGTAGAGAATTTACTCTTACACCTTGACTGCTCGGCACTCCGCTAGATAAAACAAACCTTCCGTACACGATGACAATGATGTATCGGTAACAAACCGACTAGGCACACTGACACACGTTTTTGGTTTTAAACCCAGTAAGTATGGCCTTGTGACAGACCATTTTCTCCGTAGTTGGTAACACCGTGAACTTGAGTATGCATATATAAAAATGCATTTGGGAAACTGGGCTTCCCCAGCACATTTATTCCAAATGTGAGGATTACATATGACACGCTGCAGAGGCTTCGCTTTAAAAATGAAGCTCCCTGCACTGACGTGTGTCAGGGGCCGAAGCAGCAGTGAGAGCAGCTGCCCAGCAGCAGGAGAGGGAGGGACAGCCCATAATAGCCCTCAGTGCCGGGCATTAAGAAACGCACTTGCAGAAACTGCTTTATAATGCCTAACACGTGGCTTTGTTTCATTTTTTTCCTAATGTAGCAGAGATACCGAATAAAAAAGTAGAGCTTAGTGGCTTCCACACCTGTTGTGAAGGAACCAAAGTCCATGCTGATTAAGGAAAGAGAATTTCATCACGGTGCTGAGAGACCTTATATGCCAAATTTTAGCATCCACAAGCTAGTAATAACCAGATCAACAATCAGAGCTGCGAACTAGGACTCTTCTTTCCCAGATACTGGTTCTGGTTAAAAGACGCAACTGTACGAACTGTAATAATAATATTATTTTTATATTAGTTTTATTATTATTATTTGCACAGTCTTGTGCAAGTGCTCTGTGCTGCACAAAGATGATGGAGTTGCAGAGGAATTGGCACAGCACACACACACACATGCACACACATGTACATTCCCCAGCTTGTTACCAAGGAATCGAAATTTCTGCTTACCTAACATTTTTGTTTACTGTGAGAAAGCAGTGCAAGAGGAAGGGAGAGCAGCTGTTCCTCTTTGCTGCCCTTGAGAGATCAGCATCCCATAAACACAGCCCAAACCTGCTTCAAAAAGGGTGAGGAGCCATCTGAAGCAGCCAGAAAAGCAGCCACTCGGTGATCCCTTCTGCTGCCTGCTAGGATTGGCTGGAGGACAGAGAACCTGGGAAGTGCAATGCTAATGTGTAGGAAACTGTTTTCATTCCTTGGTGAAAGTAAGTCGCAGACTACCAAAGGGGAAACAGATTCAAATGTCATCATGTACGGAGTACATGTGAGCTTTTATGTTTTGCCCAGACACTTTATTTGTAGAAATCCAAATAAGATCAACGTAGATTAACATAGAGAAAAAGATTTCCTTAAGAGAGCACTGACAAAAGAACTCTCTCCCCCACCTACAGTATGCTCAAAGTGCAGCATACTGCACACATGCATATACGCACACACACATAATGCATCCTTTCATCTGCTATTACCTGGTGATTTGTCTTCACAAAAATGAGGTCTTCCACTTTTGAACCATGTTAAATATACTTGAAATGTATTGACTGCTGATCTACATCTTTTTCTTTTTTATTTTTTATGTTAACAGACAAACTGTTGTACAGAGGGTAGCATTGTCTAAGGGATGGGACAAAGATTTCTGTAGTTTTCCGTGTCAAACACAACTCTGGATGGAGAGAGGAGCTGGAAATTTTTCATTTCCTGCTTCCTGACAACAGCACTTTGGGGAAGGTTGTGTATCCTTTGTATTTTCTTTCCTTTAAAAAAATTAAACAGCCACAAAGACAGCAAGCAAGAGCTCTGCTGGCACCAAGAGATGGAAGGCACTGAAAAGCAGCTGCCTAATAGCATTTGATGGGCTGCTGTCTCCATACGGTGAGTTTCACTGCGCACTGTAGGCCTTATGACAATAAAACTAAAACTAATTTTGGTTTAGAATTGCACATTTAATGAGAAAGGCCTGGGTAAGCACCTCTGGCTTCTGGGAAGGCTCTTCTGAAATCAGAAGAGTCCAGAAAAAAAATGAACTTCCCCAAACAGTTTCTCTTAGAAGCCCTACAAGAACAGGTACCAACTCGGGGCGGAAATCCTGCCATCGCCCAGTGAAAACAAACCAACTGCAGCTAGCTTTGTCCCAGGCCCATAAAAATGGTGACCGTCTGCCTCTGTAGCCACTACTTATTTGTTGTCGAGGTCGACATGTATTTGTATTCATTATGTTTTTTTTTCTTGGAATCAATACGCACTTTTATTATTTTTAATTCTCTTAAGTCTGTATTTGCTTTGGAGGAAAGAATAAAGAATTAAAGTAAAATGAAGCGGATCAAGATGGTGGAACAAAAACGAAAAAAGCAGAAAACATTTCAATATATTAATTTTTTTTTCCACTAATATAAAACATGAAATTCCTTATAACATAGTATTTTACAGTTTTATGAAGCTTTCTATTGTGACTTTTATGGAATCAAAAGATGAAGATGATGAGATATTTTAGCATTTATATTTTTCAAAATTAAATGTATACTGAAAATAAAGTAACTTTATGCATTTATTGGAGAGTTGTGTTGTTTTTTTTAATTTTATGTATTCCATTTGGTTTGACTGAATGAAGATTCCTAGATCACTGTTGTCATCGTTACCCTTGTTAAGGCCAAATGTCTGGCAGGTCTCTGGATGGAGAGGATGCTCAAAAAGGTCCCACCAATACATGCACAGAAACACAGGGCCAGCCCTTATAAACCCAAAGAGACTTAGGATATATGGCTCTAAAAGTGTGCTTTAATGCCAGAAGTACTCCACTGAAGTAATTTACTGATGCTTTTCGAGGAGTGAAATGTAACCTGTTCAGAAATCGAAGTTGAACAGACCTGTGTCACATCTGAAACTGTGATTTTTGTCTTCTCTCAGGAGCAGCCTCACTTCTCAGCAGAGGCTGCTGGCAGTGGATGGGAACTAGCAAACCAGGGTAGCTGTCAATTTCACACACCCTTCACAGAGGTTCACACATACTTCATAGAAAGTCTTAGCTTTTTTAAATTTGCACTTACCCAGATGATCATTCTCTGCAGGAGTCAGCATGTTCCTGTGAAGAAAATGGAGAAAAATAGGTAAATGCACACTAGGTAGTAACAAAAAGACCGCTACAAACCCCAGCCCAATACAAGTTTTTTTTTGTTGTTTTTGTTTTTTGTGGTGGGGGGGAGGAAGGGGGAGGTGCCCTTCCTTACGAGGAGGTATATGCAGAGCACCATCAGAAAGGTGCTGATGGAGGTAGGAGCTCCCCAGGATCTCTCTAATGAAGCACAGGGAGCCTCTTGACCCTGCTGAAGGCCAGTCTGGGATACAGAAAAAGCCCTAGAGGCGCTCAATGGTACAGAAAAACTGGCATTAGGAAAAACTGTTGAGAACAGGTCCAGTAACAGTGATGTGCGCCCTCACATCCCAAACCCAGTGACTGTGGTCACTGTGATGGTGTCAGGGGCTTGATCTGGAGGGCTCCTTTGCAGGCACTGAGGCATCTCCTGCTTCTTCTCCTTGCCAAGCAACTACATAAAGCCTGTTAAAAAACACCACTTGCTCCTTTTATAGAAAACAGCTTGCACAGGTTAACTTATGTAATGGCTTTGGGCTAAAGCAGCTTACAGTGCACTGCTCGCATTTTGCTGGGCCATCTATGCTGCAAGGATGTGGCTGGCCTGCCAGGAAAGAACTATAGGGGTAGCAGGCACAAATTACCCTGTTGGTTAAATGAATATGTCAGTGGTAGTCTTAGCCCACTCCCTTTTTTGTCTCTGATTTCTTCTCACAGCCATACCAGTGTGGCCCCATACCAATGGGGCTGCTCCTGACTCACCATTGCCTTGGCTCAGCTGTGTGACACAGCTGGGAGAGTACTAAGTTATTCTGCGTATTTTTAGTAAAGCAGACGGGGTGTTGGGATTGCTATGACTAGTTTGGCAAGTCTGACGCCAAACTGTACTGAATAGTGGAAATGGTACAGATACATCAAATGTGACTCCCTCTCTGCCTGAGAAGACATCTGAATTGAGCAGCCATCCCAACGGCTTGAAACTGTAAAGCAGCACTGACCCCTACATAATCAATTTCTGCCACAAAAAAGAGACGCTGCCATTAAAACACAAGTATATGTGTGTTTTAAGCAAACTTCTTAGTAAGGAGCACCTTGTTTACACAACGATGAGCAAGCTGCAGGTCTCTTTTTTTCCCCTCTGCTCCTGCTGCAACATACCTTATCTGGCAGTCTTGGTTCAGACAGCAACCAAGCTCTTTCCTTTTAACAAACTGGGACTGAAAGCTGTGCACTGTCCAGAGTTATTCCAATTCTGTTACTGTGGAAAGCACTTTGTGAACATACCTCAGTCCAGGCACTTCAGGACTCTGGCACAGTCACCTGCTTCCCGCGCAGGGTATGGAATTATTGCCTAGGGAAACAATTTACTTGATCCTTCTAAACCCTCTGGGTGGGAGCTGGGTGGCTTTGAGCTGATCTCCTCCTTCATAAACTGCCTCCACCTCTTACCAGCCTGCCAGAAATTGTCGATGAGCCCTTCTTTGTATGGGTTTTGTAGTCAAACTGTGGAAAGCAAAATATCTGCTGCTCCTTTTAGGCAAGCACTATACACAGTACATAACCCAGGTATTTGCTGTTTTTTCACTTGAAGTCAGTAGCACTACAGCAAGGATGTGGCTGGCCTGAAGAGCAAACTCTAGTCTTAAATGCTGGAAAATAAATTTAGTCATTAGCAAAGCAAAAAGCCCAGCAGTTCTCAGAGTTAGCAATACAGGGAGCAGATAAAACCAACATAGCCTTTTCTTAAAGCTTGTATGGATCTAATGTCTTAAATTGATTTAAAAAAAAAAAAAAAACAACGAAAGTTCTTAGCCTGATCTCTGACCTATTAAGATTCACCTACAAGCCAGCATTGATGACCACGTTTTAATCTAGTAAAGCAGCAGCCTGTGTACAAAGGGATGAGCCTTCAACAGGGAAAAGCAGTGGGAAGTGCACCACCACCACTTCTGATGACTAACATGCAAACTGAGCAAAGCTTATTTACTTGGTTAACTCTCTTTTTAGGAACAAACCAGTACTGCTTTCCCCCAAACTTTATGTACCCAGCAGGGAAATAAAAAAATACCAGAGTGCATCCTGAAAATTTCAGTAATGCCACGGGTTGATTATATCAAGATTTGATCTTTTTTTTCCCCACTTGTTAACAAAAAAATAATACCCTTCCATTTACTGGGTTAACTGATCCTTTTCCCCACCTTCTTTGCAGGAGCCTGAGCTTCACTTACTTCAATAGACTGCAACCATTAATAATTAAATACCACGTACTTTTTTGTTTAGTATCACTGTCGGACACCCAGTTCCCAGCAGCTTACCTGCCTTTAGCAACCACCTGGGGTTGGTGCACATTTGCTTGCTTCCCCCAGGTGCGCACCTGTGGCCAAGCATCAGGCCAGTCTCCCACAGTCTGCCCAGCAGTGGGGCCTGATTAATCCTATCGGAGAAATCTGGCCACAGTGGCTTTGTGCAGCCCATCAGCCTGGTGAGGCTTTTTTCAGCACCTTCACCAACTTAACGGCACACTTTTCCTACTGCAACCTCTGCTCTTCCCTCATTAGTGATGTTACTACTACCACGATACTGCACCTGCAACAAATTGCTGCTTAATTATTTCTATAACAGCAGTGTAATTAGTGTGAATAGCCCTTCTACAGTTCAAGATTGTTTAGCTTATCAAGCAAATGAGCGATTTCAGATTAGGATGGTGCCTGCTCCTACGCACCTGATGTCAGTAATAAGTTCCATAACTACAGCCATGATGATGGAGATAGCCCTGTGCCTGCTGGGCAGCTCCACTTTTTGAGTCAATGGGTGTGTAAGAAAGCCCCATGCTAGGAATTACATTCATCATGAGCAGTATGGTTTACAGCATCATTTCCTGGTGAGATTTTGGCGTTACTAAGATGTGCCTCCTTTGAGCTGAGCTGCGTATCAGCATGATGAGTACCAGGGATTTCTTTCAAAGGTGCTGGTTCAAGAGTAAAGGTAGCTGTCTACGTTGCAGAAGTAGTTGGTTTTGTTTTCCTGTCTTTGGTATACAAACTGCACTTCTACCACTAGCTCTCTGACTCTGCAAGCCATCTTCCTAAAACATGCTGAAGGAAGCATATTTATTGTTTGCTATGCAGATGTGAGCGTGCAGATGTTTTAGTGTCGAATAAGGATTGCTTTGAGCAGCAAAGATTTAAGAAAACAAACAAAAACCAAACAGTGACTTTGCCTTTTCTTTCAAACTTTTTGAAGTTGGTTATAAAGCCACTGAGACAAAATTGCAGGAGGAAAAGCTGCCTCATGTTCTCTGCTGCATGTGATGGGCCATCATGGCACCAAGGGCACAAGATGGGAGACTCAAAATGGGATAAAAGTGGGTCCTGGGGGAGTGAGAAGCCCCAGGAGGTAACGTGAGGCTTGTGCACAGTGTCATGCTGGGTAGTGCCACCGCTGGGCTCCCTAGGCCACCTCGTACCCCAGAATTAGTGACCAGGTGTTTACCTCCCCCGATGGCCCATCCACAAGAGCTGCTCTTGTAGCTGCTGTACAAAAAATCCCTCCGTGTTTGTACCGGCCAAAAGAAACCTAACACCCCAACTCAAAGCAGAAAATGAAAGTGTTTTCTGCTCTCTTTGGCAAAAGGGTGAGCACTAATATCTCAGGGGTGTTTTGCAGGCCAAGTAAATACTCTCAGCTTGCGTAAACCCTGCTAAGTCATTTTGTGGAAGAGGGAGCTGCCAGCAGGCCCAGTGCTGTTACTGGATGTACTGACCATCTCAGGGTTTCTCAGAAGTCAACCGGCTTTAATAACGAAGCATGTTTTTTTGCTGCATCTTTTAACAGAATGGATTCTTCTTTTTCTTTTCCCCTTACAAGCCCGAGCCAGGCTTGGCCCTGGTCTCAGAGCGCTTGCTGCTTGCCTTGCCCCGCTTGCAGGGAGGAGGCTGCCTGGAGGCAGTGGTGATCCTGTGAGGACTCAGATGGCCGCTGCGTAAGCAGTGACGGCTGTGGTGACTTTACTGCTGTGAGTGAGGTCGCTTTGTGCAAGGCCAGTGCCTCCCAGGAACCCTTTCCAGGCGCTCTGCAGCAGGGTTGCAATACAGCCTGTGGGTTTGGGTGCTGTTGCAAGCCAAGATTTCATTTTCCCCAGGTGGTGAAGGGGTTTTGGGCTTTCCTGATATTTATCTCCAGATTGATTTTTTTTCCCAGCCAGATAGATAGTCTCCTGGGGGCTGTGACATTTTCTTTGGTAGATGGCTCAGAGCTTGCTGCTGATGTGGTGCAACCTGTTGTTCCTCTATCCAAAAACACAGGTAAATGGAAGTTTCCCAGGTAACTGTGAGCAGCTTTGCAACAGTGCAGAATGGAGAACAGTACATAATACCTAGTCATCATCAGATAAACCTGGCAGTAACACGGTTGTAGGTGAGTAGGGCCGGACAGGAGACTCTGCTGCAAGAAGAACACTAATCAGTGCGAGAAACTTCTCAGCATCTAAATACTGCTGTTCAGCATCTTTGTCAACATCAGAGCTGTCACCGTGGGCACATGAACACAGCAATGGGGACATTACAGCTGCCTCAAGTATGTGAGGCTCTTTCTCACCTGTTAGGCTGGCAAATGTGGGCAAAGCATAAGGATGTGGTGACAGGATTAGCTGATGCAATTTCCCTCTTGTCCACAATCTGCAGCTCAAACATTTCTGGCGTCAGAGGTGGTGCTGTTCTATCCAATAGCTTCTGCTGTACCCATTGTCCTGGACAATGTGTTGACACTGACAGCTGTGTAGCGCTTGGGGTATCATGACGAGACCAGATCACGTGTCGGGGTCGTATGCATTCCTTCTGCTGGAGAAGTTATCTGAGCTCTTCTTTATCTGGTGGGAGAGATTATGCCACTTAATTAAAAAGTTTCCAGTTACCACATGGATCTTGATTGCAGCCTGCACGAGGCACACCTATACGGCTTACACATAGCTACTGGTATTTCTTTTGAGGCAGGGCCAAGCCCTAGCCCAGGTCTTCATTTGGGTAGCAAGAATTGTGCTGGACAGGCCAATGCTGAAAAAGCTGATTTCCTGCAAAACTCTACGGAGGGAATTGAGACCATAGTGAAGGTAAGGAATACATCCCACAGAGTCCTCAGGATTTTGTAGGCTGCACGTACAGAGTTGAGGCACATTAGGGACCAGCCTACCTTTTGAAACAATGGTGTGGGGCTGGAGACTGCTGCTCTGTGCTCAGCAAACCTGGAAGTTTGGATTTGGATCCATTTGTTACAAACCTGATGGGAGAAACAATTTTAAGAGAAATCAGTGCTTTATCACATTTCAACAGAGGAAGGAAGGTGTCATAAATGAGCAGGAAAGCTTCCTGTGGGCACAGTGCAGCTCCTGCTGGGATTGTGGCTCTGTCCCAAAGTTGGGTAAGTCAACAGAAGTTTGCAATGAGACAGAGATTCTGTGAGATGCAAAACGGTGTTTTGTGTTCACCTCTACTACTGTCATGAGTCAACTTGCGGCTGGCTTTGTGCAGGCAAAGAAGCTTTTCCTTCTTCATTTAGCTTGTTGGGAAAAACTGTTACCAGCTCTGGCAAAGCACTGTTTGGCTCGCGAACAGATGTTCAGGGAAGGTCCTGAGAGGTATTTCAGATAATTGGTCCATTTCTAAAATGAAATTCTTAATAATGGATGCAACCTCTCTAATGGCTTTCCACAATCACTCACCTAATTAGTCCAGGGGGAGGAATATGCAGCGGAATTAGTCTTTTCCATACATAATTAAAGCTAATGGAAGCCCAAACACCAATGCAAATAAACATGCTCTGTAAATAAATGCAGAGGGCAGAGCACAAGTGTTCTTCAACAAAGCCTTGTGCCAGAGTGGGCAGCATTTTCTCACATGCTTTTTACTGGCAAAATATGGCAGTTTGTTTGCTGGATGAGCACAGATGCACTGAAAAGTCTGGTTTTCTGGGTTTGTTTTTGCAGACAGAAATTCCCATTTGAGTCTGAATTCTGTTCTGGGGCTGGTAATTCTAACTCCATCATCCTGTTAAGTGCTCAGGCTGTTTTATTTATTTCCCCAAAAGAGTATGTCACGCCCTCCATCTCAAAGAACTGTCTTTACATAGCATCTTATTTTGGGGTATCTAAAGGAGAATCACAGAAGCAGAACAAGTCTGAGCACCACTCTGTGCAACAGAGGACATGGTGGGCTGCCATCCGCAAAGCGGTTTTGCGGCAGGGTCAGGAGCCCTGTCTCACATGTATTAACAGAGAGGAGCTTCCCTCCAAAATTCTTGTGCCTACTGTCACGTCAGACATTGTGGCGGGATGTGCACTGGTGTGTTTAAGGATTACTAGTCAAGTCTCACCAGTGAAGTTTCCTCTGTGCCTGTCAGCAATGCTCCTGTCTGATGCTCCGGCCACTCCTGAGGAAATAGCAAAACTTCCAGGGCTAAATGCAACCTCCCACGCCAACTGCTGGTCTTCCAAATAAGTATAATTTACCCACAAGCCAAGATGCAAAGCAGTCCTGTTTCCCTGAAGTGTGAATTACAGCATGCACTTCCAGGTCTGTATGAATGAAAATACACCAAACTTAGGTGAGTTTCTGCAGGTAAACGCTATGAAAAGTCTTCAAGTCTGAGAAAACAAGGGCCAAAAGACCATTCTGGCCACTGTGCTGAAGTACATACAGAAATGAGGATTCTCATGGTCCCAGAAGACAGTCAGGACTTTGATTTTTAAACCTTGCTTTCCCCCCAGGGCCTATCAGGATGTCCCTGCGATACCATCAGTATGACCTTGTGGGATTCATCAGCCTCACAACCACTGCTGGTCACATGGAAAACCTGCTGGCTCAGGAGGAGGGTGGAATGGGTACATTTTCAGGAGAGAAGGGCAAACATCTAAATGTAATCATGCTCTTGGTTTAACCTCCTAATTACTCACAGGACTTCAGAAGTCCCTGTGAGCCAAAAGGATGTAACATCACAGCAGGAAATGATTCAGGTAATACCTACACCAAAAACATTTTGTTCGTGTGCAAAGTAAATCCCTTGTCAGAAGTTCTGTGGTATAAAAACATTATTGATGCAAGCTCGTCCAGAGAGGCTATGGGGTTGGCTTTTTGTTCTCTGCCAGTTTGCTGAGGCTTTCATCATTCCCTTGGGATATTCTAGTGCACGCTTCTCACCCTCAGAGTTACAGTGATAATAAGCATCAATCATTATTTTTTTTTTTTAATATCTATCAGTCAGCACATTTCCTAGAAACAGAAGAAATATCCTTTTTTTATTTTACAGTGTTTCTCCAATTTTTTTTTCTTGGAAACACAGAAGGCCACTCTAATCTTTAGCTGTCACCATGTCACCTCCTGAATTTGGCAGATATAAATGTGATGCTGAAATCACTGAAAGCTGCAGCAAAAGGTCATTTTGGTTGCAGGGCTGTGGGTGTGCTGTTGGCTTAGGCTGCCAGGGCTCTGTGACTCTTTCAAAGGGTCAGCGAGGGGGGTCCAGCTCTCACTGCCCCCTACTTGTGATGGCCAGAGTCCCTTTTAAAGCACAGGGAGGAGAGAGGCGTGGCAGCTCAAACTGGTCACTAACACAGCGGCTCAGCTGGCCATTTCATTTGTATGACCAGTGCTCAGGCACCAAATGACAAGCCAGCGCTTCGCTGCAATGGACACGAGACAAACACAAAATCAAAACAGTCCTTGTGCTGCTGAGCATTTGCCTTCTGTAAGATACAGCCAACAGAAGGGGAACGGAGTGGATGCACTCCCTTCTGTTCCAGTAAAAGACCCAGTGATGCTCAGGGGAATAAACGCAGTGCTGAAAATAAGGCCTGGATTGAGGAACATGTTTTGGCCTTCAGTATACTAAATGAAGTACATTAATGCTACCACCACCAACAATTAAACATCTCTTCTCTGCACAAAGCCCTGCAAGCAGGTCAGAAGGAGTTCAGGATTTCAGCTCCAAGCACAAGAACTTGCATTGCAAAATCCTTTGATAAAGTTGCTATGCTATGCAAGAATAGCATGGTATATGAAAGAGGCCAAGCTTTTTTTAGGGGAGGGAGAAATCACCGCAGCAATGATATCAGCTCTTGAGTATCCTCAGTATGCTCTACAGACTCGAGCACAGACAGCAGAACTCTGTTGAGTGCTGCACTGTAAAATAAATTGCAACTAACAATTTTAGCAGCCTAGATAAGCCTTTTCAGGTTGCAGATATATGAAATGCAAGACTGCTAAAACTCACTCCTGAAATACTGTGTGTTGCAAAAGGCAGGTTTTTCCATATGTTGAAACTCGATGATCTTTGAGGTCCTTTTCAACCCAGGCCATTCCGTTCTATTCTATGATTCTAATCAGTGCCTAGCACAGTGTGGACATAATTCTGAACTGAGAACTGCAACCAGAAATTAAGCATCTTTTGCTTATGCAGTTGTAATGCCAGCTGCACAGAAATACAGGTTAGCTTCTGGTCCCAAGTTCCTTGGAAGTGAGTGTGTGCTCACTGATGGTACCCAAAGCTTGCAGCAAATAGTTTCTCCAGAGATTTGAGGTGCCTTTTCATCTGATTTCTTTTTCTTTCATAGAAGTTATGGGAGAAACTCCACTGCGTGTGGAGCGACACAGCCCTGGTTTATATCACCGGCTCCACAGCTTTTTCTCTTAAGCCTTCTACTTTACTTTGGGTCCTCAGCAAGAAATGTAGCAGAGAAATCATCACCTCTGATTTAAGACTAAGTGTGAAGGAGTACTTTGAGCCAAATTTTTCTATGTCTACTTTAAGTGTTTCTGAGAGATTCCTGATTCCTCAGCAACAGTATTTAAAGAGCATCCAGAATCATAGAATCTGTTTGAGTATGATGGGGCCCTTAAAGGCCATCTGATCCAACTCCCCTGCAGTGGACAGGGACACCTAAAGCTACATCAGGTTGCTCAGAGCCCTGTCCGGCCTGATCTCGAGTGTCTCCAGATGGGGCATCCACCACCTCTCTGGGCAACCTGTGCCAGTGCCTCACCACCCTTATTGTAAAAAACTTCTTCCATATATCCAGTCTCAGTCTCTCCTCCCTTAGTTTGAAACCACTTCCCCTTGTCCTTTCACAACAGATCCTGCTAAAGAGTCTGTCCCCTTGTTTTTTATAGCCCCCTGAAAGGCCGCTCTCGGGTCTTCCCAGAGCATTCTCTTCTCCAGAATGAACAGCCCCAGCACTCTCAGCCTGTCCTCATAGGGGAGGGGGTCCATCCCTGGGCTAATTTTTGTGGCCCTCCTGTACTGAGGACTCCACATCTGGATGCAGCACTCCAGGTGAGGTCTCACCAGTGCAGAGTAGAGGGGCAGGATCCCCTCCCTTACCCTGCTGGCCACGCTTCTGTTGATGCAACCCAGGATATGGCTGGCATTCTAGGCTGTGAGGGCGCATCGTTGGCTCACTTTTTTTAATGGATCACATGCAGTTCATTTGCCAGCTAAAAAGCCCTTCAATTAACTACATGTTTTTTGGAGCAGGATACCTTCTTGTTTTGGAGTTGATATAGCCAACTCCACACAAGCACTAACTTCCATTTCTAGGCACGTGGCCCACACACGCCCAAAGTAACAGCTGTTTAGCATTACATTCAGGAGCCTACGCTGCTGTGATCTACGGAACCAAAAACGGGAAAACTGACCTAAAATTCCCCATGGGTTCAGACACCTACTAGCTCTGATATTAAAAAAGTAAAAATAAAAAATGACCTCAAACTACAAGTGACTCCATCCTACCGGAATGCTCATCTCCTAATGTTATCGGAATGTAAGTTCAACACAGAAAGGATTTTATACAGTCTTCCCTAGAGCTTTGATGCTCTCAGAATTCAGCTTCCATCAGTTAGTGCCATGTTATGCTACTGCAGCCACGTCCAGCCCACGACCTGCAGGCCACATACAGCCCAGCACAGCCCGTCCTGTGGCTGCCCCCTGCCCTGTGCCACCATGGCAGCAGCTCTGCCTCGCTCATCCCCCCGACCCTTCATTCACAACAACCAAGCAATAATGTGCAATCTGCACTGTCTGGGCTGAAACCGAGACACAGGGAGGGCACAGTGCAGCACTGACTCGAGTTACGGCAAATAATTGTATGCACTGTGATACACGGCCTAAACACAGTTCTGTAAGCAGCAAAAAACATGCAGCTGCTTTCCATTCTGATAAAGGAATTTGAGAACAGGTTTCAAGAGTGCTGAAAAAAATCATCAATTTTTTGGTATATTTGCAATTCTATTTTCAGTTGACATAAATAAATTACCTGCCAATTTCCAAATGGAATGTACAGAGTTGCAATCAGACATTCAGTGCAAAGGAATATCTGACAGTATCTCTCTACCAGACTTTTATAAGCCCTCTCTTACCAGAGAGAAAAATCTCTTACTTCACAGTCACACCTTACTCATTTCATCACTTTTGACAGCATGAACATTTGTGAACAATTGTCAAGGATGTAGCACATGAAGAGTAAAATTTCATTAAAAATCACAGATGGACACCTGACAGCTCGCTGAGAATTGCAACTACTGCCATCAAACCAACCTGAGGCACTCATTTCACAAAAACAAGGCAAATATACCACTACTTTTATGCTTTTGTTGCTCTTTTTGTTTCAATAAAAATATTAAAGATTATAGTAAGTTTTGTTACGTATATACACTATTCTGTATTTCATGAGGGCTGCTCTGAAAGTAGTGCCTCCTATTTTATGATGTTGACTAATGGTGTCAGAGGCAGATGTTGGAGGTACAGCAGCAGAAGCTGAACCTTCCCACCAATATTCCATAACACCTTGTTGCCATGTGACAGACAGCAGCAGAGGGGCAGTCAGACAGAACGGTGTCTGACATGGAAGTGCATACAAAGCAAAGGGGCGGCATTAAATTCTTCCATGCAGAAACAATGGTACCCACTGACATTAATCAACACTTGCTGAAGGGTGATGGAGACCAACCAAGTGGATGTGAGCACAGTGGGGCAGTGGGTGGTGCGTTTCAGCAGTGGTGATAGTGGCAGTGGGTCACCACTGCTGGCGCAGATTTGTATGAGTGCAGAATGCAAATTCTTGTTCATCACTGGTGAAAATGCATAGCTAATAGTAGTGACTATGCTGAAAGGTACTATTTTGTAGCTGAGAATTTGCTCTATCAAACTGGTATCGTGCTCTTTGTATCTGCTGAAGCTTCCATGGAAATAAATATGAGTCATTACTTTTGGAGCAACCAACACAGATGTAGCTCAAGAGAATTCCTCCTCACTCCATGTGGCCCAGACAAGCCAAAAGGCCCTGCTCTACCACAAAGGGCACTACTACTACCATTACCACGAAAGACTGCTATTCCGGTGTGTTTTTTCTTTTACGTTTCTGAGTGCCCTTGCCCCCAGCTGCTGACAACACTCTTGTCCCACCAGCGCTGAGAAGTGCCCAGACAGAGCTGCTCAGTCCCAGCCCCTGAGTGCCACCCCAGGAAGGACCCAGCCCCGAGCTGCTGCGCACTCTGGATGGATCTTTACTGCTTGCAACTGTTCAGACCTTCACGAGCTCTGGGAAGTCTTCATCAACTGCAGTATGGGGCAGAGACACAGTGCCAGGATGCAGCTCCCAGCACTGACCTCCCCGGGGACTGAAGGGGAAGGCGGCCACAAACAGTTCTTGGCAGCACCGCAGCCACCATTATAGGAGCAGAGCACACAGCTATGGTCCCAGCTCCTACCTGGGGTTGCGAAGGTGTCCTCATCCTGCTGTTCCTGACTGCAACCCGGGAGGTGACTCCTATGGGTGCTGCAGATAGCATCCAGCATCTCTGGTGCTTGCATCTCCTGGGAGAGAGCAAGGAGGCCTGAGTTCTTCTTTGGCTGAAAAGGCCCCACTGCTGAGCCCCCACCACAAGGGATGGAGCAAGTGCAGCAACAGCTGTATTGCCCCACACTCCCAACATCTCCCCAGGCCAGGGCTCACTCACCAAGAAAGTGCAAATCCTGCTTTCCATCTCAGCCACAATACATCCAATGGAATTCGTGATTGCTCTCTTCAGCCCCCTCAGCTCCACAAAAGGAGCACAGTCACAGAGGGCTGTCCTGCATGCCTGGAAAAGAGCATTGTGCCCAGTCATTCCTCTCTCCCGTGCAGAGGAGGCCGGGTGCCCCTGCCAAGATGCTCATCCCACCAAACCCTGCGCAGCTCTCCTGAGCAGAGGGGGCTGCCCTCAGCACCATCCCTGGGCATGGGAGGGCTGTGGCATTTGTGACCACTGGGTGGCTCCTCGGGGCCTGCTCCCGTGTGGCGGAGCCCCTTCAGGAAGGAGCCAGGAGACGCCTAGCAGCTGCTGTGTAGGCAGCAGCAGGCAAATAGCTCGGCAGAGGCCATGCACCTTTCTGAGGATTTGCAGATAAATTCTGGGGGCTCTTACACTGGAGACTGCAAGGCTGGGGTCCCAGAAGTGCAGGAAGATGCTGACCCACGTCTCCCTCCCTTCTCTGCTGAAGAACGTGGTTGTCCCTTCAGTGGAGGCGGCCAGGGCCATGTACAGGCTGAAGGCCAAGAAGTGAAGCTCCTCTTGCTGCTGCAACCCAGAAAAGCTGTCTGTCAAGCTGGGTCACAAGGACATCTCCTACCAGCCTCTCCACAACAGCTGAGCACTGCCGCAGGGGACAGCTGCCTGAGGAATGACTTTCCTTTGCTCCTTCTGACCCTCCCCGACACAAGTAATTCAACACATAAAACAGGGATCAACAAATCAGTGTGACTGAACTCAGCCCTGCTGGCAACACCACCTTGGAAACCCAGCCGGGAACGAGGTCACCTCATCCCCATCCCTTCCCTTCAGGAGTGGCCTCATCCTATCTCTGAGGAACAGCACGTGAACACCAGGGGGGACCCTGCTGGCCCAGGAGAACAACATGCGCCTCCCGGCACCACATGTCAGAATAGCAGGAGAGGAGGAGAGGGGCCAGAACAGGTGTCCTGTACACCAGAGCCCCTCCATGCAGCACGCACAGGTCCCTGCCCACTGCCGTTACCTCTCAGACAAGTGGGAGAAAGAGTTGGTTCACTCACTCCACCAAAGAGCCTCCTAGTGGAGCATGTAATGTTTCTGAAGGCCTCTCCCAAGCCCTCGGCTGTCAGTTTACTCAGCACCTCTGCCAGGGCCAGCATGCAGCCACCTCAGGACTGCTGATGTTCTCCATCTCCATCACCTCCACAACTGCCCTCTTGTGCCTTTCAATCTGCAAAGCCAAAGACATCCACAAGCCGCTCATGGCTCCTGCCTGGAATGGCTGCCCTTTCTCCTTTCTTCTTCACATATATTTTGCAAGGGGAGGTGCTGGTGTGGAAGTGCCTTCTGTCATGGGGATGTAGTTACATCTGTCACAGCATTTCCCCTTTGCCCTCCAGCTGAGGTTGGAGAGCAGCCTTGCTGTAGAGAACCCCCTATGTGCCTGTGCTGCTCTGGCAGGGTCTTGAAGCCTTGTGCATCTCTGCCAGATCTCGCTAGCAAGGGACTGCAGTCAGAGCAAAGTCCACCTTACCTGCTTGAGCAAGCCACTGACAGCACTGCCAAGGCCTCTCACTGGCATCTCGTGCATAGTGCAACTGGGTCCTGCAGCTTCTCGAGGAGGATCCATACCACAGGCTTCAGGAGATCTTTCCCCTCGGCCAGAAGGACCTTCATCACAAGAAAGCAAGAAGTCCCTGAATGCCAGGATGAGACCACAGCCCAGGCAGGGCACGCAAAGGGGCTTTATGCAAACGAAAGCCCTCATCGGGCTCTCTGCATGAACGCTTTTCTTCTGGTCTCTTCCCACATACAACCTGAGCAGTTGTTTCTTCAGAAAAGCCCTCAAAGCCCTTCCTTCCCCACTCGCTGTCTGACCTCAGCCAAGAAAGCCAGCACCATGACCTGATGGTTTTCTGTGGGGACATGCAGCCACGTCCAGAGGATATGGCAAATACCTTCAGATCTGTTGTCTCTGCTTCCACAGGTGGACATGACAAGATGCTACAGCAGTACAGAGCCACCTAGGAGGAGCTGATGTTTCAGGGAATGCCGGTCTCCATCTTGCTGGAAGGAAAAAAAAAAGAGAAGGAAACAGAATTTAGTACCATCTCCAGAGTAGCCCAGATGACAACTACGCTTCAGCCCCAGATTCACCACTCCCAGCCTGCGCTGATGAGCACCACCTCTAGCAATTCACACAACCTCCCAGGCAGCAGCCAAAAGTTCACCCCAGGGTCAAGGAGACCCGCCCCCCACCTTCCCATGGGAGAGCCAACACTCTTCTCCCAGCACAGAGCTCCCCTCCTCATAGCTCCCTGAACCTGACAGTGCCGCCCCGCCTCCTGTGGACACGGCTCCCCAGCCCCTTTGGGAGCTCCCTGGGATGGGCAGTAGCATTCCAGCACAGAGCCCCATAGCTCCCTGCCCCATACTCAAGGCCACTGGGAGCGCACCAGCCAGATGGGCTGGGACTCACAGAGAGTCACCATAACCTGGGGCACAAGCCTTACCCTCAACTGTTCCATGAGCAGTAGTGCCCTGAGGTGCACTATGGACACCGGGGACTGACAGCTGCCATCCTGCATCAGGTCCTGCAAGTCCCAGAGAGAAACACTCAGAGTGGGTGGATGGGAACTGGCACAGAGCATGCTCTCCCTCTCCAGAGCAGGCCATCGTGCCTCTGGGGAAAGCAGTTTCATGCGCAGACCAGAGTGACCCCAAATCACTTATTAGCTCTTGTCCTTGTGAATACACTGTCTCCTTTGAGAACATTTTAAAAGGATGCAAGTTGTACCAATGCTAATAACTGCACTTTGTCACCATGAACCTGATCCTTGAAGAGGGATCGTTCCTCACGGTCAGTCACCAAATGCTTTTCATTTAGTTGATTTTACAGAACTTCCCTCACCCATAAATAGCACTCAGCAAGCAGAGGAGATTCAGCAAAGAAAGCAGGCTTGCTTTCATTTAATTTTTTTCTTCGCCTCTTAAGACCTCTCCCCAAATCTGGCACTTCAACATTTAGCATGGGCAAGCCAGGCAGAGCAGTGTTTACTCCCTGGTTTCACAGCTCCTGAATCAGGATCAAAGGCAGCATCAGGGTAATAGTTTCCATGATCCACAGCCTGACCCAGCTGAAAGCTTTGTGAAGCACGTGAAAGACTTCTCTGAGTTCTGCCAACTGGATGATGGCATCAGAATGTTTTCCTAAATCCTACCAAAACCATTACAGAGAGTGGTAGATTCATTCTATCTTACATTAAAAACACACCCCTCACTGCAAATACAGGCTGTCTATCAAGGAGATCAGTTGCATTTTCAGGTAGCCGTCTTCAACTCAAACACTGGAAGCAGGCATTTTGTTATCTCCTCTGGGTTAGGAAATATTATGGATTCTCCTTTTTAGTGCCAGCCACTTGAAACTTAGCTATCAAGGTAGAAATTAGCACACAGCTGACTCACTGTAGATGTCAACAGAAGGCAAGACTGCTATCTGAGCAGTGTAGGTGAAATGATGCCAAGATTTCTGAGAAAGTAATCTCTGTTACTGCATGTTTTAGGGTTGAATCCTCAACTGGGAATGAAACAGTGCAGCTGTACCCTTGCCAATAGAGCCAGCTGGAACGTTCACAGGTTTCACTAGCTGGAAAATACTAGTTTGGCCAACTTAAAATGCACAAGGCTCTATTTTCACCTTGTGCTTGCTAAGGTAGTTGTGGTATTTATAGATGTGTTCCCTAAATGATAATTTTAAATAAATAGCATTGAAGTGCCAGGCAATTATGAGGGCTCAGTATCATGGGCTCAGGCTCTTTGTTTACTTCTCTGCAACACAGAAAGAGGTTCTTCACCCCTCTCTTCCCCAAGTCAGTACTATGGTCTGTACATCCTAAAATCCGTGGTTAACCTAAGACCTGTATCAAGCAATCACAGGTAATGCTACTAATGTGTGGGAAGATTTCCTTAAAGCACTGCCAACATGCATCAAGTCCTTGACTGAAAGATGCTTTAAAGGAGATGGAGTGGTATACGGAGAAGAAACCACTGCTGAGGTACAAACAGATGCTGTAAATC
The DNA here is from genome assembly GCF_002078875.1 of Numida meleagris. NCBI lineage: Eukaryota > Metazoa > Chordata > Aves > Galliformes > Numididae > Numida > Numida meleagris. The sequence continues at coordinate 55,703,780 of NC_034412.1, forward strand.
GCTCATGCCAAATATGCAGTTACTTCACAGCAACCTCCTTGGCTCACATCTTGTTGTTGTAATGTTTCTGATTATACAGACTAAGGCTTCAATAACTTGTGTATTTACAGGTTTTGTTTATTTGGTTGTAGATTTATGTCTCTAGTAAATCAGATTAACACTAGGTTTTTTTTTAACTAAGAGAATGTTCTAATAGTTTTAATTCAGTTTCACTGGGCTGTTCTACAGTGATGGTATAAATTAATTCAGCTTATTTACTGAGTCACTATGTGTAGAAAAGCTCTTCAGAGAATCAGGTTCCCCTTTAAATAGCCCCATTTATATACCCACCTTTACCATTTTATCAGCAAGCAATCCCAAAGCCAATCAAGGCAAAAAGCTTTGCTCATGAACCTTCTCTAGTTGCTGTATCATGAACACAGACTCCTGATTTCCCTTTTCTCAGGAAGGCAGAAAAGGTATTTCAGTGCTCTCAGCTATTTCTATGAATTTGCTTACTATTTATACTGTAGGCAAGCCTAGAAGTTGTTATTATGATGGATATAGATCTCTTTGTGCAAATAAAATGCACTTGGCCTCACAGTTTTCCAGGTGTGAGAGCAGGCAGTGTTAGCTTTAGCCACATGACTCAAAGCAGTCCAGCTGTTACTCTACAGTTTTACATACCAAACGAGGATGCTATATATGCAATAATAGCCTCAGAATTACTTTGAATCTTCACACTTCAGCACAAACCCAAGATGTAACATCTTGATGAGACAGATATTTGGTACTGACATTAAGAAACCTGGCCCTGGAAATAATGAGCAAATACAGCATTTATGATTTTCTAATTAGCCGCTGCCAATTAACAAGCTTTTTTTCTCCTGGCTTTCTCAGGAGAGAGGCAAAGGCATTTACAGAAAAATAGTTAGCAGGATCCCTTTTCTCTCTGCTGACACAGTCATGTGCAAGTTTAGAAGAGTATAAAAACCACTGAGGATTTAAAATGCAAAGCCACATACTACGAAATACAACACCTTTCACCTTACAGATAAGGGTCTGTGGTGATGCACGGGTTAACTGAACTGTTCAGTATCTCCTCTCTCATGCTGACTGTGGGATACCTAAAATGGTGAATGAGAATTTTGCATGCCCATCTGTCTCACTCTTCAGTGGAAAACTTCTTGTCTGAGCAGCACCACAAGGAAAAAAAACTCATTTCAGGTAGGGGATATAGGCTTAATGCTGTTGTTCTTGTCTCCTTTCTGAGCAGCAAATAAAGACTCTTTGCTTCAATGAAAACTGAAGTGTGAAGGAGCAACAAAAGTCAATAAGCTCTTCCACCAGCCTACAGAAACTCAATGCAAAACGTGGTCTCCTTCCTCACCTATGCACATCTGGGAGTGGAAGAAAAATTAGAAAAAGAAAATAAGAGCAAAGGGTGAAGCATCACAGCAGGAAGAAGAATCGAAATCAAGTGCTCTATCAGGAAAAAAAATGGAAAAAGAGTAGAGAATTTAAAGGACTAGTAGATCAGCACCCTGAATTGATTTCTACCAATGGGCTCGTACATAAGATTTCTTAGGCAAATGCCTATGGGATGCCAGGAATGAGTGTATATCTGAAGAGGTCATCACAACATGCTATTCATAATGTCTCAAAGATTAATGTTTTGCTGGATTGAAAGGATTAATTTGGGGAATCTTTTTATGTTGACCCAAGCTCACCTTTTCATGAAGGACATGGGACACGTGACAGAGTGTGCAAGCAGAGAGGTACTCTGCAAGAGTGCCTAAACATTGGAACTTGCTTCCCATGGTGGGTCGAAAATATTCTATGAATTTGGTGCCTGTCCAAGCAGGCTGGAAAGGAAGCTGCTGGGCTGAGTCTTTGGATGGAGCTGAGACTCTGCTTCTCATAACAGCAGAAGTACTATGATGGCTTTCTGCCAGCAGCTAGCCAGTAAAAAGCTGCATGAAGGGACCTTTTCTATATTTCTGAGATTTTATGGCCTTTTCTTTTACAGTTTGTTATTGCATTGGAAATCTTATTTATGCAGGCATGATTTACTTAGGTTAATTGCTCCATCTAAAGGAAGCTCTTACACTTTATAAGGACTTCAGAAGATTTGAAACGTGTTTGGCTTAAATACAGAAAAAAACAACCAAATAAATAAAAAGACACATCCTTTCCTAAACAACTTTGATGAAAACAGAGCTGTCAGCATGCTTCAAGAGGAAATGTTGCCCTTTCAGCTCAGGTACTGTGCATGCCACTAATACAATTTACAATTGGTCTTCAGCACCAACTGGACGATGGTCTCCTTCGCACCCTCATCTTCTTTTGCTAATAACAGCTAAATGTCTGCCAGTCTGTCTGGTTTCAGAAGAGATGTTATTTTCTAATTTCGACATTTCAGTTTTTCAACAAGATTTCAAGCCTCTTGCATGAACAACCCCAAAGAGAGAAACACAGAGAGAGAGAGGTAAGTCTATTTTACACAACCTGAAAACTCATTTGGAAAGACGGACAAGTAGGTCTTCGATATTTTGTGATAGCATGTAATGGAAGAACCATTGTGTGGGGACTTGTATGTGAAGGAAACAACACAAATAACCACATAAAAAAATGATGTGAGGAAGTCCAATATCTAGCAATGAGGGACTTGCACTCCTCTTTCTTCATGCGTTCCTCATCCTTGCACTACTTTGGCTACTCACAATTGGTCACAGTGAGAATGTTTTCTCTCTGTGGAAAGCGCTCATGTTAAACTAAAGGCTTGAGAGATTTCTCACCACCTTTTAAACATCCTATTCCACTTCAGCACATCTAAAAAGTCTAGCTCTTACACTATTTTTTCCCTAATGAAGCCAGTTCAATGCCCCACTGAAGGCCAGACTTGAGTCTGTTAAACATTAAATTGTGTTGCAATAAATGACAAGAGAATGTTTCAGGAATTCCACTAGCTGGATTAAAAAGGCATGTATGTTGAGGCTAGTGTGGCAACAGTTCTACTTTAGCCAGCAGTCACTGCACTTGCAGGCACAGGTTGCATTAACCCATGTGAAGGCCTGCAGCTGCTTCCATTCTGAAGCCACTTGCTGTGACCCTTGTATTTTCATTTTTATTGCCATTCTGGCTCTGTGACAGTGGCCTTGCAACGAGGACAATGCCCAATGCCATGCAAAAAGTGCACAAGTGAAAGCAGTAAGATGCAGGTCATCAGCACTGAGAGTTAGCCATGACCAGCTGCATGACTTGGCATCAGAAAAGTCTGAAGTATTTTAACAGGGACTGCTATCTTATGAAAGGTTCATCTGTTTTAAGAGCTGCTTTTGCTGTGTCAGGCGTTTTGTCTGTCTAGCAGGATTCCTCCTGAAGTCACTGAATGGATCATTACGATCCAGTATGCCCCTTATGAATCAAAAAAACCAGAACATTTTTCTGCCACACTTAATATCTTAGCACCTTACAGTGCTACGATGATCAGTTCCCAAAGAATTCATAATATTTGAAATGAAATACTCAGTAAAACAATCTGCTCTAGTGTTTTATGGGATAATACTAGTAATTGTGCTGAATTCTATCTTAAGCTGGGTTTCTTCCTAGAGGTACTTCTCTGTCACCAAAGTACTTTTAGTAAGTTACTTTTTAATGCTTTTGATGTATGCCCCACAGCTGAAAACCTAGCATCCTACAAATGACAGAGATGTCCAATACAAGTAGCATATGATCCATGTCAACTCTGTTCAGATTTCTGCTGTGTTTATAAACAATCAGATGATGACCAGCTGAAAAGGACAGCTTTGAAATTTGCTTGAATGGTTTCTTGTGACTCAAGAGAAATACAGACATGAAATAAGAAGAGTTGTCAAAGGCTGAACAGAAAAATTAGGCTTCATGGGTGAGATGCCCAGCAGGCCTCAGCACAGCACAGGAGATCTCAGTGATGGCTCAAAGGGCAGAACTGACAGGTACCCATTCTACAAATCTTTCCTGCTCAAAGCCTTTTCACTCTTCCCCGGAGCTTCTGTTTGTCTCAATACCTAAGTTGAGCTGTTAATGCAGGACTCCTTAAAGAGCCTCTACGGGGAGCAGTAAGCCCATAGTCAGTGAGTAAGAGCTGCCCTGTGGTATTAGGGCAACTAGACACCCACCAGGATCCCATCAACTCTGCAGGGTCTACTGCTTTGTTGCTAAAATAGGAAAAAGGCATTTCAGGGTTTTTTCTGTTTGTTTTTAAACTTAGCTGTGCGGCTTCAGGAAATATAGCGTATGACAGCTGCAGGAGATGAGAAGTGAAGCTGTTTCCATGTTTCCAGGGGACAAGAAATCTCTGATGAAATACACACAGGACAGTATCCCACAACTAAGCTTGTGTTAATGATCTCATGGATTTGACTACTGCAGGCATAGCTGTAGGAGATATTTGTTTTCTCTATCTCTGCATTACCATTGCTCAGCCAGTAACAAGCGTATACAAGACCACACAGGTATAATATGGGCAGCCTTTTCTCAGGAAAAAAAAGTAGGTGTACCTCTGCTCTTAGTTTCCTCCAGGTAGACAGGGATTTTCATTTTCACTCAGACTACAGATTTCCTCACTGTTAAGGATCTCATTTTCAGTTGTTGAAGAGTATAAAACCACTTCACAACTTCAGACCATCATGTTTTAAAACAGGTGTTTTGCTGTAAACCATGTAGCTCCTCTTCTGAGCCAGGCAATATACTAATTTCACCACAAACTGAAGGAGCAGTTAGGGCTATATGGATCAGTAAAATTAGGAAAGGAGCACATATGAGTCACAGAACTGCAGGGGTTGGAAGGGACCTCAAGCGATCATCGAGTCCGACCCCCCTGCTAAAGCAGGTGCCTACAACAGGTCACACAAGTAGACATCCAGACAGGTCTTGAATATCTCCATAGAAGGAGACTCCCCCACCTCTCTGGAGAACCTGTTCCAGTGTTCCATCACCCTTACCATAAAGAAGTTCTTCTGCATGTTTGTATGGAACTTCCTATGCTCAAATTTTAGGCCTCTGCTCCTTATCCTATTGCTACACACCACTGAGAAAAGCCTGGCCTCATTCACTTGCCTCCCAGCTCCCTTTAGATATTTATAAACATTAAGTAGATCCCCCCTCAGTCTTTTCCCCAGGCTGAACAGACCCAGGTTACTCAGCTTTTCCTCATACAGGAGATGCTCCAGGCCCCCAGTCATCTTTGTAGCCCTCTGCTGGACTCCTTCTAGGAGATATCTGTAGAGATATATACCCCCTAAAGCTGAAGGGGTCACCTCCAAATACTTTGCTTCTGCACTGCATCCAGTGGGTCAGCATAACCTTTCTAGGCCCAGCACAGAATAAAGTGATGACAGCTTAATCTTGTCATGTTTAGGAACATCCCTTTTACCACATCAAGTGTTGTTTTTTTGTTTTGGTAATGTCATGCTGACCTAGGACATCTGATTTTCTGCTTGTTGAAGTATTTTGTAATTATGACACACTAGTAAGGACTTTGATCTAGCACTGACACCTTTGCCTTTTATATTAGTACTTAAAGCATACGCTCATGCATATGTATGTATGTAAAAATAACAGGAGAGAGACAGTCAAGCACAGACAAGGGAGATATGGCAGAGGTGGCTCATTTATTCTTCACATTCCCTATTTTAGATTAGAGGTGTTATGTTAGCAATAGAGAGCATACAAGCACAACCTGGGGGTGCTGCACTGTTTTGCACAGCAGTGTATGTTTCTGCATGAAGAATAATGGTCTAATGGTTAAGGGGTTTCTGGCTTTACTGCAGCCCCCTTATTTACAGCCAAGTTAGCTAGATGATACATAAAAGGAAATTAAGTGACGCAGCTTTCACTCCACAGAAAAGCAGAAGGGCCCCTGCACTGTGACATGAGGGGAAGAGATTTCATTTATTTGTTTTCACTCAGGGACTAGTAGGTAGGGATACCTCCAGAGTATCTGTCCTATCCCAGGACAGACCTGTAATGCAGCTGAAGTCTGACACCCGATATTTTGAAGCCTTCTTTTGACTTTTAAACAGAAAATGCCAAAGGGAGATTATCCAGTATCTACAAAACAAGAGGACCCAGCAGATGTCACAGAGTCACTTCAAGGTCACTGTAAGAGAATGGACAGTCTGACTTTTACGTTTAGATGGGTACTTTCTATTGGGATTGATGAAGCGTTGTGAGCGTTCTTTATCTCTGTAATTTAAGGCTGTTAGGACCCATGTATGGTATTTTTTTACGGTGCGTTCACATTAGGAGACCAAAGGCTCCCTAGAAATGTGAGTTTTGTTATTGGCAAAGTTTTATCTTCCTGAAATGGCAGACAGTGCCCCTGCTCTTTGCAAGGACTGTTTGAGATGCATTTGGATTCTCATGTAAACATTCCTTTCTAGCCTAAGCTCACCAATAAAAGATGCACAACTATATCAGAAAAACGTTCACACCATGTGAAAGTCACTAACTACAATGCCTAGTACAAAAGTAGGAGTTGACATTGGTTTTCTGTACTTAATTCCTTATGCAATAATACCGCATTGCTTTGCAATAGTAAAGAATTACCATAGGACCTGACTGTCATACTTACGTTCACAAGGAATAAAAAAGCAAAGAAAAATCTCAGCCACAACCCACCCTTTCAGCTAATGTCTTGGGACAGAAAGGCACCTAATCCACATTTTAACTATGAAAAATAAAAGACATTTAGAAAGCCTTCATTTACTTAGAAATAAATACTAGTTCTCCATAAAATTAAACACATATGTTTTTTCTTCATAAGCAACAACATTAGAAACAAGTGAAATCCATAGAAATATGTTTTAGCTGTGAAACACTACACAGAGCTTAGTCACTACAATTAAACCATGCTATTTACTTACCATGCTATTTACGTTTCCAGTCAGAATGAAGAGGGAGGCAGGTGCCACAGCAAGGATGAGGAATACGAAGAGGAAATTTCCCACGTGTAAAAGTACTTAAAGGTACACTGGTTTCAGCCACTGTGCTGGCAGGACACTCACAAGATGCCAAAAAGGCTGGAGGGACCTCTACCAGATGGCATTTATGAAGTCCGAATATGAACATACCTTGGTAATGCCTGGGATTGCTCTGGGGTCACACTGTGAAGCCCACTTCTACAGCTCTGCTCTTAGCCCTGTGGTGGCTCCAGGACAGCCAATGTAGTGGCTTTTCTACAAATAAACAAGAGGAGAAAATGAATGCTTGGGAAGGCAATAGGGTGAAGCCTTTCTGGCATGATTTTGCTCTGCCTCACCCCATGCTGCATGGGGAAACACACCCCATGACACTAGAGACAAGGCAGATTGGGATCACCATGGCATGCGATGGTCTGGCCAAGCAGAAATGTCCATTTTCAAACACCATAAAAAAAAGCGTTGAGAGGACCACCTCACACTGGGCTCGTATTGGTCCTGAATGTCACCAGAGGTCAGTGTGAAGGGGTGGTTTTGCTTTTCAAATGATATTCTGAAGGTGATCTTCCCCACTCTATGAGAAAGTGCAGCACTAAAAAAAAAAACACAACAGTATTTCCCAACCCAAACCATGCTCTCCCTGCAAGCTGCCAGCAAATTCAGGGCTCAGGAAGGTGGTTTTGGTACACGAAGAAACATGGCTAAAATCAAGGACAAGAGAAGATGAAATGTGACTTATGACCACCATCCTACTTGTCCCCACCTTTGGGTAGTACCTGACCCAAAATGGCATCTGCCAGCCCACAGAATGGTCTCCTTCAGACCAACACAAGGTGTTGCCATCACAAGGGCAGGCACTGGTGCTCCTTGCTGTCCCACTGCAGCTCCCTCACCCTACTCCTTGTGGTGTGGGTTAGGATGGTCCTTGGGCTCATGAAGGAGACACAGCACTGAGAAGAGGTAAGCATAGCTCATGTAACACCTGGCAAAGGTGGATGCTTAAGGTTGTGTTTAAAACCTTTAAAATTAGTGTTTAAAAGATGACCGATTACCAACTGTCAAAATCCCTTTCAGGCACCAAAAACATGGGGCTGTGAGGTGATAGATCTGCTTGTCAGAGGCTCCCTAGCAGCCAGGGTATGCTACGCTGGAACTGACAAGGATGGGGCAATGCCTTCTTAACCCACTTCAGTAAAGGTTTGTGGAAGGATGTGTGTGCAGTAGAAGAGAATCATCTTTATGTGTGGAGGGCTTGGTGACCCTGATGTACGGCTGCCACAAGACTGTCCTCAATGTGGTTTGTTTCTCTGAATTCCCAGGAAACCTGCTAGTGCCAAGTTTTGTCGAAAAAAATGTTTGTTTTCACAAGTAATCTCACCTCTGTGATGCTGTTACTGTATCTTGTGAGGCTGGACATTTTCCAGCATGGTCAAGGTCTTTTAGAAGTTCCTTACAAGTGGCAAAGGGTACCATCAGCCAAAAAAACATCAAAATGAGCCCTTTCCATGACAGGGACATGGCATTACTTTTCCCAGCCTTCTGACAGGGAGATTTATTTGAGGTCCAGTCAGACAGCCTTGCATAGACCCCTTTTTGAGAGCACGGGAAACAGTGTCGCCCTGCCCACTTTGGGGCACAGCAGGGCCAGATGTAAGACAGCATGTTCCTTTCTTCCCTGTGTTACAGGCGCCATCTCTTGGCAACAGCTGAAGCTTAAGCTGTTTGATTTCAGATGGACAGCTCACCTCGTGATGTTACTGCCTCCCTTCACAGTGACAATATCCAGTCAGAAAGAGTAACCCCATCTCTGTGGGTGCCTGATGTGTGATTTTGATTTTCCTGCCTGTTTAGAACATTAATTCCCATAGCCAGAGCTGGGACCTTTACCTCCTGTCTGTGAGCTGCCCCTTTGAAACCAGACATACCACAATGCAATCATACAGAAACCAAGGTTTTGGCAGTCCCCAGGGCAAGGGTGTGTTTTTTAAAATATGTTTATTGTGGCTGCAATGATGTATCAGTTAGGGGGCTGCAAGCTGGGCGACTCCTTCCCCTCCTGGTCCAGACAACAGCAGCATTTTGCATCCTCCAGCTGGACCCCTCACCTTGTTTTTCGCTGTCCCACACCTAGACCAGCACACAGGGGCCCTGCTTGCACATACTTGCCAGCTCTGTGGTCACCTGCAAGAGGGGAGAAAGAAGTGAAGTTTGGCAAGCCCAGGTCAGGTTGACTGACTCATGCATAGTATTGGGTGGTGTAAGGTGCTCTACCTGTGCGGCACAATAAAGTGGCGGCGAGTTCGCTGGGCAGCATGTGGAGGCGAAATCGGCTCTCTGGTCTGTCAGCTCTGCCAGCAGCTCAGGGCTAGCATCTGGCCTGGTCTGCCTGATGCTGTCCCTCAGCCTGCAATTTGGGGCCAGACAGGAAATTGTGTCAGTGTGCAGTGGGCTTTCGCAAGGACCCGGGTGCATTTAAACCTCCAAACCACAGTGCACTGCCAAATTTTGATGACACAGTCTGAAGGGAAAACTTCCCTGATGCCATGGGAGGAGTTAAGCTCATACACACGGATTTCGGGTGCAAAAGCTTGGCCAAATTAAGCATGAGTTTCTGGAAGCACCAGCAGAGGGTGATGAGCCTTTACCTCTTCTTGAAGTCAAGGAAATTCAGCTCAGTGTACTGCCCACAGAGCTGGTTGGCTTTTTCCAGGAAGGCAGGCAGCTCTGCTCCCACTTGCTGTCGCTGTGTGGCACAAGAGAGGGTGACTTCTATAATCAGGACCATACATACATGGGTTTGGGGGGAATGCAGGAGCTGGAGAGGGAGGTAGAGGGCAATGACAAGGAAGTTTATGTTGTGTAAAACAGAAGGCGCCCCTCCCAGCTACCTTGCTGTCAAGGCAGGTGGAAGAATCCTTGGCAGAGCAGCACTCCTTGATGAAATTTTCAGAGGTATCATACAGCTTGCCAAGGAAGACGTCAGGGACATGGGTGTGTCTCCGTGCCAGCTCAAACATGTACCTGCAGCATGGCAGGAAAAACAAGCTAATATTTAGCACTGGCTGTTCCCATCAAAGCTGCCAGCGCTTGGATGCAGCAGTGAGGTACAGCCAGCACTTCCAAACCCTTCTCCTCATAGCATGTGAGTCTCTCTGGGCTACTGCGAGAAAAGTTCAAATAATAATTAAATTGTGTAATCAAGAGAAGGAGACTAAAGCAACTAGTTGCAGTGGGTACTGGGGTGCTGACCTTGTGGTGTGGAGGGCCCCGTTACCATCACACAATTGCTTGTTGGTTGGCGTCTGCAGCTCAGGCAGTTTGGGGACCACAGATGGTTGCAAGGCAGAGATGCAGAAGTAGTTTTCCATGATGTTTTTTCCTGCACAGCAGTCGGCAAACCTTTTGTCTTTGGCTGACAGCGTGGCACAGACCTTTGTGGTGTGCTCTGACAACTGCAGAGGAGGAGGACAGGAAACATGCAGTTTGGTGTCCTGCTCAGGGAGCCTCCCAGACCCAATGTGGGCTCAGGATTGTCCTACCTTCTGCTGAATGCAGTCTTCAGCCACCGAGTCACAGCACTGGGAGAACACCTCAGCAGCATCCTCTGCCAGAGGGGAAAGGTCCTCAAATGAAGCGCTTGGTATCTTCTGGGCAAGCATGGTCAGGTAGCTAAGCAGACACAAAGCACAGAGGGAACTTAAAAATTTCAACCCATTCATTCCACAAACTTAAGAAGAGACCATAAGCATATCTAGTATTTCTGTATCTGTACTTTTTGTCTTTCCCACACACTATGCACGCCATCTGTGGGTGCAGCACCCAAGCACTGCCATACAGACCAACCAGCCTAGTTCTGTGGAAGTAACCTCCATCTTAGCTGGAATATATCTTGGTGAAAACCAGAAAGGAACTGCCATCTGAAATAGGAAAGCAATCCCCATCTAACCCAATTTAAAGGGTAGAAAAGGCTATATATCCCCTTTTTACCTGAACTTCATTTTGTCCTTCCCATATCCTGTTAAGCGGGAGCAAGCTCTGTTTGACATCAGTGTAAGTAGGGAAAGGGTTTTTCTTTGCAGTTTCTGCAAGAAGAATATGTAGCAGTACAGTGGATGGTAGGGTGGAGATAGACCTTCAGGAAAAATGGAAACTTCTACACGGTGAGGTAAAAAACATTGTGCTTGGCAAGTTGCTGCTTGGCTATGCTATGAGCAGCCCTATAATTCAACCTCCTTTTACTACTGGCTACAAAAGGCAACAACAGTTCTTCTCATGCTGGGTTTTGAAGCTAATTAGAGTTTCATGAAAATTGTCCCTCCACCATCCAGGTAGACTTCCCACCAACTTCACATATATCTGGAAATTCAGGGTAGTGACTAGCAAAACTTGAAAAAAAACTTGAAAATCCCCAATACCGAGAACATAAGTAGAAGAAAACCTCCTGGAAATAACCAGCAGCTTCATGTTGCTGGGATGAGTGGGGCCAGGGCTGAGCCACCCTTGGCTGTGGGCATCTGTAGGATAAATGAGCAAAAGGGAAAAGCAGGCCGTGGGGGGGCAGACTCACCTCCTTCAGGAAGCAGACAGTGGGCGATGGGGATATGCAGCAGGTGGAGACCATGGAGAGGAAGTTCCTGGTGGAGCCCAAGAGCACGGGCAAGGGTGCCTGGCCGTAGCTACTGACATACTCGTGGAGGAACCTGTGTCAGAGGCAACCCTCAGACACCCCAGGACCAGGTGCTCAGTTGCAGATTTGTTGTTTCGGAATGTTATAGCTACACTGAGGATGTCAGCCCTGCAGGAACATCCCTGTGCTACTGGCTTAATGTATCAATCCATCAACCCACCTGATAGCCCCTCTCTAACCACTTGCATGGCCACCTCCATCTCTCATTCATTTTGTATAATCCTGTCCTTGGGGCCTGCACAAATGCTGAGTACACCAAACTTTTGTTTGGATGCACCAGTAGCCCCAGAAAGGGGTTGGCCAAGAGCCAAGCAGTTGCTTCTGCTTCGGACAGTGGCACAGGGACAAGACTGGGAGAGATATGTGTAGTGGCGTGAGCTACAGGGTTTATCACCTCCTTGCCCCTGTAGATAGCTACAGCAATTACTACAGTGTTTTTATGAACAAAGCAGTTTTGTAAAGTGACGTGGTTACTCCTGGCAGAGAGCTTGGTGGCCCTAAGTGACAGAGGTGCAAACCTTCTCACTCCATTCCAGAAAGAAAAGGATAGGCTTTAAGATAAACATCAAGAAGCCCTCCAGATTACTTTCCAATTTTCAGCAACTGTTTTCCAGACTTTGGCCAGCTTGCACGCACAGTGGCTTGGCATCACAGCAAGACTGAGCATTTTTTCCAGCCCAGTTCAGCCTGCTGGCACTTACCTGTCAGCAAAGTCCTTGGGATCCTTCTTGAATGCCTGGCAGAGTTCTTCATTGGAAGGCTCAACATAGTGGGGCAGCTGGCGTGGTGGGTGCTCTAGGGCAGCCAGGCACAGCTTCTGCTCCAGGCCTTGGTGGAGGCAGCAGGCAGCTATCCCCGGATGGGCAGGGAAAGGCGAGTCAGGGCTGCAGGACTTGGCTGACAGGGCTGAAGACTGTGGGAAGAGAGGATGCTGCTTGCCCAGGGCTGGAAAACACTCCCTCAAATCAAATGCATTCACAGTTTTAGGGAGCACTGGCTGCTTGCAGTCAACATACCCCAGCATCATAGCAGGAAGGGTCAACACTATCGGCACAGCAGGTCTCCGCCAGTGAGACAATCTCATGCACAAGGTGGCTGATCTCCTCGAAGGTGGCATTAGAGAACTTCCTGCTGTTCACGATGAGGGTCCTGGGAGCAAAAATGACAAATGGTTGAACTTACCACATTTCCTAAAAACCTACACCAAAATCAGCCTGAAGAAACACAGTCTAACAAAACCACCTGGAAAGCATCAATATCAGTCCTTCAAGAACCAGTGGCACATCCTGAAATAGCGTTGCCAGGTTGGAGGTGGCTGGTCTTTGCCTGAAGCAGGTCTTGGGTGTGCATTAGCTCTTATCATTCTTCATTATTTGACCACATAACTGTTTTGTGGAGTTCAACCATAAAGGAAGCTTTTCTCCAGTAGATAGGCCCATTAAGAGCAACAGGAGCCTTCATTTGCAGGGAGTGAATAAATGAGCCAATACATCTCCCTGTTTCTAAGGTATTTTTTAATTCTAAGGGGATCTTTTCTTATGTGCTCAATTTCTTAGGAGAGTAAACATTGTAGGAGGTACCTACATGGTTCGGAAGTCATCCTTCCCCATGGTCTTGAACTCTTGGCAGACTTTGTCCCGAACATATGGTCTACCTGTAAACACAGAAGAAGGAAGATTTGGGGTTCAGTTCATTGATTCTGCTTAAGTGGATGGCTCCTTCTCGGTGACATCTCTTTACAGAAAAAAGAAACCCAGCACTGCTCAGCTCCATTGAATCTACTGTAGAAAATAGCTCATGTCTTTCTCTTTCCACAAGGGAAAACTATTATTAATTACTTTATGATGTTTTGGGGGAGTTGTGATGGTGTTACTCTTCCTCCTATAAGCTTATCCAGAAAAGTTTATACCATGTCTATGCTTTATTCTCACTTCTCATTTCTTTTCTCAACAGTCTTATATGAGAACACAAATCTTGCTTTATTGTTTGCTTTAGGGTTGTCTTTTCTTATGTAACAGCTTCTCCTCTCATGTCAGACATCTCATGTCAAAGCACACTTGCCCCTTGCCCACTCTGCATGGGTGAAACAGGCAGTGTTGGTTTTTATCTGGAGCTGCGGAGGTCGGGAGCAGGTGGCAGCAAACATCCCCAGCCACTCTTGCATTCCTTGGAAACAGTATTGACTTTTTGCTGCAAATGGCATCATTTAGACTTTGATACCAGCAGGGTAAACACTGATACCCTGCTGGCCTCTCTACTGCAACTTTAAAATGATTCTCCTAGGGGTTTTTGGACCAGAAAGATCCCCCTTTGCTCCCCCAGGCGTTCCAGTCATAGCTGTATTCTGTCTGTATCTCTCATGCTGCTGCAAATCTCTGCATTAGCTTGTTTCCCCTTTGCTTTTTCAGTAGAGTGTCAGCCTCTGCCTCCACCAGTGTGGTGCAGGGTCATTTTACCCAAATCATGGGGTCATATACTCATATATCAGCCAAAGGTCAAATTGCTTCAGAAAGAGCAAAGGGGGGGGGGGGGAAAGTAACTTTACAAGGTTGTAATAGGGAAAGAAAAAAACAAGTAAGTTCTTTTATGAAAATAAACTCTGAGGCTCCAGCATAAAATCAGAGGCCATTTGGGGGGGTTTGCTATTGGCAACCAAGCAAAGCTCTGGGAACAGAAAAGCAAGAAAGAGCTGGTTGGCTAAACATAATAGCTATAAACCTTGCACTTCTGCAGAGAAGATAGCATCTCTGAAGCATGAGGGGATGAAGAGGCACAGTCAACACTCTGTTGTTATGGTCTAGATATTTCTTACTGTTGTTACTGGGGAGGTGGTCTCTGAAAGGAGAGAAAATCCACAGGCTGTCCTAACAGGAATATCAGTCTGCCCTGTTGTGCGCGTGGGTGCCTTGAATTCATTTTCATTATCCAGCATTGAAAACATATGTTTGGGCAGGGTTTTTGGGGCAGATCTACGCTTCCCTACATTGTTTGTTAAGCAGAGAGCACAATGCTAGGTGTTCAATTCCCTTGACTCCATACAGAAAAAGAACCGGGGATGGAAAAATTCATTTTTTGAGCTTCTTTATAAGCTCAAAATCATTAATACATTAATATGTATGGTATCACAGACCCTACTTAGTACAGGGCAGTAAATCCATTTCAGCCACAGCAGTACAAGGATTTTGAGAGTAAGCACTCTTACCTCGGTGTTCGGCGTGAGTTGCTACGAAAAGCAGCAGCAGGAAGCTAACAGCCGCCTTCATGGTGTGGTGGAGCCACAGCTAAGCGTGGTTACCACCGTTTTCCCTCCCTGTGCAAAAAAAAGCAGCAGTGGGAAACCCAGCCCAGCACTTATATGGAGCTCTTATGTGTCACTGGATGAATGATTAATCCTGGCTGCAGAGCAAGGGGCAAGCATCCTTCGCCAGGGCACCAGCACATCCAGTTTAGGACTGACTTTAATAATTAACTCAGGGAATACAGTAGCACATCGCTAAGGGACCCCACATAGGATTGTCCTGCCCTACATCAGTGCAGAAGGAAAAATGCGTAGGGGGAAAGTGTCCCATGCATCCTACAAGCGCAAAGTATCTTGCTGTAAGCATTCTTGTGAGGATGGAGGTGGCTCCTCTGAAAATTAGTGATAGGCAGGCATCAGCCTTGGTAAGACAGATGGCTTGCACCATGGCTGGGAAATGGAGCAAAATGCAAAGTATTTTTCCCTGCAAGATGTCCCATGGAAGCAAATATGCCAGCTGACACCCTATGTAGGATGGTGACAATCTTTTTAGATGTGCAGAATAATAACATAACAAAATGTGATGTAGATTGGATACTCAAAAGGATTCATGACCTTTAGAGAGCTGAGGAGTGTTTGATTACCATTTATCTGTGGAAGAAACCTGGATAATAGGCTATTTTAGTATAAACACTGATAGTCTGTCTCTTCTGTGACTATCCTATGTGATTCAGGCTGTAATTTTCCCATGGCGCACTGCTGAATTGCCACCTATTCTCTGTTTTCAAGAAAAATATGGAAATCTGCTAAAAATAGCTTCAGAATAATTGCTCATGAAACCCTGCTGACCAGGGGTACTTCACAGCTTACTCTCCAGTGCTGAATAGGGAGAAAGTGGTCAACAGCTGAGCTCTACCCCAGACCTGCAACATGAACATTCAAGTGGCCACAGAAAGCCACAAATGAATCCCGCAAGCAATAACAGTCATGCACGTTGCCTGGTGCAGGGGCATTTCAGGAGCTCTATAGCTCCAGTTTATTTGTTTGGAGACTCCGTTTGGAGCCAAAGCAAGTTGGGAAATTACCCAGAGACTTTCCTAACTCATCCACACTCTAGCTAGTGAGACCCTATTTAACAACATTTTTTAGTAATTTATTTGCTTAAAAATGTGCTTTTGAAAACGGAATTGATTGGAAATACTGCATGAAACACTGGATCTCTGTCCTTGGGAGCTCATAGGGAGGATCCCCCCACCATCACCAGGGTGACAGGGTCCCTGCTGTGTGCTCACAAAGGAACTTCTCCCCAGCATCTTCCCTGACCATCAGATGCATCAGTGTCTGGGGAGCTAGGGGGCCGAGTGGGTACAAGGATGGTGAGGGCCCAGCGGGGGCATAGCAGACAGCGCAGGAGGGCCTCCAGAGGCCGGAGCAGAGTGCCCCCCAGCCGCCGGAACAAGAAAAATCGCAGATTTTCCAACGTGCCACTGGGCAAGAGAAAAGGTGACAGTAAATGAGTTTATTATATTAGCCTGTGTAACTGTAATTATAATTAGCTACATGCTTAATGCTCCCCACTGAGTTGCCTTAGCAGGATATATACGTGTCTGTGCCACCTACTACTACCGGAAAAAGAGATGAACGCCGCTGACTGCCTTTCTATCACCATGCTCCGCTGGGAAAAACAAAGCCAATCCTCACAGCATCGTAAGAACAGGACCAGTCGCAACATCAAGATCAGCATCTCCTGCAGCCCCTCACCTATCCACTCGGCCTCAGCAAAGAAAACCTCCCAATAAACTCCCTAAGATGCAGCCAGGATGTGATGTGATGTGGGGTATGAGATATGGGATGTGGGATATTGGATGCGACTGATGCAATGTGCCACAAACCACAGCCACACAAAAGGTTCCCCAACCAAACTACTCACTCTACGCCATGTCTCAATCATAGATGGAGCTCAGAGGGGAAAAAATCCTCATTTTCAGATTAAATCCCCTTTCCCCTCATGTGGAGGCATTAAAGGAGGCATTGTGACTAACAGCTACTACTCTAACTCCAGCATTTCATAATAGCATTAATATCAAGTTGAATTGGCATAAAAAATAGGTAAAAGGTACGGGAAGAAAAATAATCACATACATTAAGCAAGAACTTCAGTATTCATTAAATCAGCTCCTCATATTATTAAAAGGCATCTAAAAAAATCAACTATTACTGACAATGTTTTCCCAGACGATGTTTTGGCTCCCTTCATCCCCACTGCGTTGCTTCATTTCTTTTGTACAGCAGCCTTTGCCTGAACTGCGTGGGGTTGCTTTTTTTTCCAAAGTGCATCCAACACTCTCAAAGCAGATCAGCTAGTACTTCTTTAGTTTGTATTTACTCATCACAAGATAAATGTGAACAGCCTCACTGAAGTGAGTTTCATTTCTTATCTGCTTTTTAATTAATTTAAGCCAATATGACATTGCACATACTCAGAGACTGTCTGAAGGAAACCCCTGCATTTCCGCGAACTTTGATTTCTGCAGTTATCCATGAATCACCTGGAGCTGCAGCTGTGTTTATGCCAGCACTTGAAGGGCAAAGATATTGCAGAGGTGAAGCATGGCTCCCCAGAGTCCCATGGGTTAGGGCAGACATCAGCCCTGACACAACAGCCCCAGGGCAGACCCCTTGCAGCAACGCTACCCCAGCCTCTGCTTTTCTGTTTGCTTGCTAAAACAAATAAATAGAAACTACAAAGGAAAAAAAAAGCAGACATGCCTTCTGCTGCCTTTCCTTCCTACTTTCCTCTCTCCGCTTGTGCCTTGCCTTTCCATTTCCCCTTACCTTCCTCCCTTCCCTGAGCCCTTCCCTTTTCTTCCTGCCTTGCCTGTCCCTTTTCTCCTTTCCTCCCCTTTCTCCCTCCTCTCCTTCCTTCTTGTTTTTTCCTTACTCTTCACAAGCATCACTGCAAGTGCCCAGACAAATCTTGCAGCTTTCCTGAGTACCCTCAAGCCTTTCTATGTGTAACCTCTCCTGTACAAACTGCTGCTCAGCGAGTGCCTTTCCAGAAGTTCTCTTAAATCATTTCATTTCGGAATAGCAAGGAAGACAGAAAAATTAAGCACATACATCTCAAACAACAGCCACATATCTCCCTGTCCTATGAGGGGCACCGAACAAGCAATCGTTTACAGCTGAAAAAACCTCGCTCGTTTTATTGGTATGCTGTGTTTTGACATAGACTTAGAACCATCCAGGACTTACCCGCACCTCTGATGTAGTCTCCTGCAGCTGAAATCCAGTTTTCAAGGCTATCCAGTGTAACATCACAGCAAGGCAATGAAGATGCTGAGTCTCAAGTGTCTGGGATCATGCTCTTCTGTTTTGAAATAAAAACACACCTTATACCATAAACACACTTTTGAGCTTACCTTAACTTCTGACCTTATTTCTGTATGTAACACGTCTTTCATTTCTTTCTCCCCTAAAAAAGTTGCTACTCCCCCAACACCAAAGTCATCCTAGCCTTATTTTCCTCAAGCCCTGAGCAACCCACCTGACTGAAAACAAATCACCAGTTACAGCTATTACCACCAGCTGCAGAACATTACTTTAGCTAAAAAAAAGTCTCCTTTTAAATTCCCATCTAATAGAAAACAGAAAGGACAGTTAATGTCATTCAGAGAGAAAGGAGACCGTGAAGTTGAAAAGCTGATTATTTGAGCTTTTGAAATATTAACAAGCAATTCTTTTTCAATATTTGCTCTTCCTTACCTGCACTGGTCAGAGTGTATTTGCTGACGCCCAGTGAATATCCCCATGCCAGGATAGCTTCTTAAGAGTCTGGCTTCACCAAGAGTTCAGAATTCGTGAGGGAGCATCTCTTATTTTCCAGGTGAAAAAATGCCATCTTAAGAATACTTTCTGGCTTCTCTTTCTATGGGAAACCATGGAGAAGATTTCTAATTTCCTAAATTTGCACTTTGCCAGGTTATACCCAACACGATCTTTTCTAGTACTTTCCTGTAGCTAAATACTTTGGGTGTGTTTCCTAGTATTTATTTGAGATACCAGAACGGAGGAAAATGAGATCTTGCCTCAGCATGTGCCAAACAGTCTATACAACCGGGAGCTCTTTGTAGTTTCTCTCCTACAAAGACTGTCCACATTCGGCTTTTCAGCACTATCTCTGTTAATTTGTTTTAAGTTAACCTTTCTGGATGGGCTTTAACTAATACAGGACATTCCAATTAAAGCCTTTTAAATACCACAGGGAACTTTCAAAGCCATCACCTCCATCAGAAGTACTCCGTGCTGTGCTGTCCTAAGATCGTGCTGAGTTATTAAAATCACTCTTATGTTCCTTGGGTTAATAATTCTGGAGTTTCCTTAATCCCTGACATTTCTTACTGATGAGCTCCCAGGCTTAACAGTCAGAAATCTTTGTAACTTAAATCATGGCTTTACACTTAGTATGAAGTTTGTAACCATTTTTATTATTTTATATGTCAATGACACCCTAGCCTCTCAGTCATTCCTCACACAGAACATAATGACTGCACACACACCTAAGACGCTATGTTGGAGAGAACAGGTAACCCCTTGTAATACGTCTAGTGGCAGAAAGAAGTCCAGTTGCAGCGCACACACACCCACTGACCTTTATTTGGAACAAAAAAAAAAGAAGTCCTGGGCAGGACACATTTTGGGAATACTTGCTCTAGTATATAGAGAAGATAATTATCTTCAGAGGATACTGTGAGCATCTACAACCACATACCATGCAACAGCAACATCATAGTCTGCTTCAAGAGCTACAAGAGCAAAGCCATGTCTATAACTGGAGATCCAGACATACTTTGTGTCCTGAGTGACAACTTCCCCTCTTACACCTGAAAGACTTTCAAATTTAAACTAGACCACAAGGTAGCCCCCAGTGCATCAGCTCTTCGTGAGCCACTCGGAAGAAGAGTAAGCAAATACTCACACCATCACAAGTGAGCAACTCACCTGGGTCACAAATCTGAAAGCATCACTTCTGAGTATATGCACAAAAAAACAGTTTACAGCTGATTAGGGATATTTCTGGTTTTTTTTTTGTTTTGTTTTTTTTGTTTTTTTTTCCCTAACAGAACAGGCTTCTTTTGAATGAGACATTTCAAATTTCAGGGGAATTGTTTATTTCATCAGGCCAGATGGGACTCTTCAACAGTTACAAGCCTCATTACGTATTCTGAGGTGCATAATGAAAGATAAACACTTGAGTGTGAGACTTATGCTCCTATTTCCACACAGACTCCATGGAGACCTTCTCATGTCTACAGAAGCCAACTGTGTCACTGGCTGCAAATCAGGACAGCCTAGTGCTTGCACTTAATGAGCTTGAAGTGGATCTGGGATCTCAGGAAAGCTGAAGAAGTGTCTTCCTTACCTGTTTGACCCCACATTTATTACTTTAATTTGTCCCTTCTAATTTCAACTGTTGACTGCTTTGAGGGAAGGTAGGCAAATCAGTTCAGTCTGTGTCCATCAATCACTTTCCTACTATCGTGAAAGAAAAGAAGACTGAACTTGCCATATAGATCTTATGAGTCATAGACCACCGTGTAAAGGGTGTTAGCAGCACATATACTACACACGCTTTTCTCACTACTCACCCTCTCTGCGTATTGCAGCAGAGAGGTGTCAGGCTAAAGGGCAATGTAATTTGGCAGAAAATATATGCCCTTATGTTCCAGCTTTTTCTCAGACAGCAGAAGAGCTGGGTGTGGCTGAGCTTAGATTCTGAGCAATGCCCAGTCCAGCACTATAACTCCAGTGGCATTCAGTATATGAGTACACTGCCCAATTAATCTAATGGCATCCAAATAGGCTTACATGATCACTCTTTAAGAGCTTGGGCTATGCCCAGACTAAGAACTCTCACAGCTGGATTAATGAATAGTGCATTTTATTAAAGTAACAGATTACAGGTTTTTTGGATTATCAGTGATCAAAAACAGTGTCTACAAAGCATATGAAGTTCTCCAAGAACGTTAACAATACGGCCGACTACAAATGCATTAAACTATAAGCAACTGTACAGAGACCTCTAAGTTTCTCAGGGAAGCAGTTGGTGTAACTGACTGTGTGAATCTTACCCAATACATATCCCAAAACAGGGAACAAGAAGCTCAGCCCATCAGCTGAGCCCAGAAGTTGGAGATGGTTCGTGTCTGACATTTGATTCTGTCTTCCCTGACATTGCCCCTCTCTTAAACCATTTTTATACTATTTCTTATTTTTCAGGTGGAGCTTGAGCGACTCCAGCCATACATACCTTTGTTTACAATTTGCATAAAATTCTCTTGCCTCACTTCTAAAGATACATGCTAAAAAATTCTGAGGACAGGCTCAGTGTGGGATGGCTGCACCTTGGAGGCAAGTAACCTTTGGGATGGAGGTGTGTTTTGGTTTTATAATGAGCATTTCATGAGTGTATAATGAGAAAAGTTCACCCAAAGGATGGCTTTTTGTCAAGAGATAGCAAACTGTAACAAGTATACAGTTTATTACTACCATAGCACCATCATGCTCCCATCCCGGTGATGTTATCATAGAACCTGGCCACAGTCTCCACTCTGCTCCATCCTCTGTGACATTTCTTCTTAGAGTCAGCGTATCAAGTTCTCCTGATGTTACCAACACCTAAGGTTGCCTAGGGAACTGCTGTGGACTGGATTCCTAGCATACCAGCTGCACTCTACTTTTGTACCTCTGTAAATAGTGCAATACATTAATTCCAGTAATTTCCATTGAACAACACTGTATCTTCATTTCCAGGTCATTTATAGCAATTATCTCACAAAAGGACAGCTTGACTCATCCTAAATTAGGATGATGTTTCTGTTTCATCCTTCAGTCTGAAGTATGCTGCCAACTTGTGTCACTTGTGCCTTGCAGAATACCAGCAGTAAGGATTACAGTAGAGACATCAGAGCTGCTGGGTTTCAGCTGCTGATTAAGACGCTTAACTTAATGGCCTCACCTAGGGCCTCCATAGCTGCCTCCTTTGGCCTTAGTATTGCATTTAAGCTTTGGCAAAGGAGCTGGTTTCTTACTTCAGTGTAGAGTATGCAGTGAGTGCTCGTTTGTTGTTGTGTTTGTTTCCTGTCTTGATCTGGACAATGTTGTTGGACTGACTTCAGTCCTTGGACTGTGCCTATGGGCGGTGAGAGCACTGTTTTCTAGTTGTCTTTAGCCTTAAGCTTTCCTTCCCTGCATACGTTTTTTGTTTGTTTTTCCCTCTCTCTTCTTCCCCTACAAGCCAGTTTTAGTGTATTCTACCTGCTGATTTAGTTGTAGTATGTCACTGAATATTTCTTTCCTTATGACAGGTGATACAAATAAGACTGGAACACGTCCTTTTCAAAGCATGTCTGATCATTCTTGTCATCTTATTCTTAGAAATTCTCTATTTTTGGATAATGAGCTTGTGGCAGTACTCCTTATTTTCCTGATTTCTAGCAACATTTCTATTATCTGCTTCAGCCTAGCCTGGAATAAAGGTCTCTTCTGTTACTTGTCCCCCAGGAGTGACATTCCAGTAACACCCTGACAGTCAGAACCAGATCAGTGGCTCTCACTTCAGGGTAAGTGAGAGCCCTGGAGCTAGCTGTCTCCCTCTGCATGCAAGAGGAAAGGCTGATCTGGAGTATTCCTTGGTCTTCCTAACCTCCTTTAGACTCCTGAGGAACAAGGAAGCTCTAGCAGTCACAGCAGGATGAGTACTGCCACAACGGCTAACAGGGTCTGAGGCTTGATGCATTTGGGGGGGGGGGAGGGGAGGAAGGAATGCAAAAAGAGGTAAGGCAAACACTGTAATCCTAAATTTAAGTGCCAAGTAGTCTGATAAGGACTGTACAGATTATTCTTTTCTCCTAGGTTCCTCCTTCTGATTTAAAAGCTACCCATGCCTTTCTCTGGAGAGGCTTGATCTAATTGCTGGAGCACAGCATGTAGAACAATAGCCTGAACACTGCATGCTGTGCTGAGGAGCACTCAGCACATTGGAGATGTCTCTGAACTGCTGCCCTCTCAGTTGTAATGACCAGGAGTGCATGGGTGGGAGTATGTTAGAGAGCTGATACCTGGGGAGGTAGCTGTTAACTCCAACTCTGCTAACAAGCTTCCCAAGACAAAGGGATGCTTAAAAAAAAAAAAAAAAAAAGGAGGAGGGTCTATAAAGAAATACAGGCAAGAAACACAGCCCTGATGTGCATTCCCTTCTAGCCCAGGGTAGGGATGGCTGCAAGTGACAGCCCACTAGCTCCAGGGTTCAGCATCGTGGCTTTGGTCTGTTCTCCCCAGTCCCTCCTCTCTCTCCCTCCCTCCTCCCTGCATCTGTCAAACACGGGCAGGGTCCATTCCTTCCCTGCTACGCTCAGGACTGCAGCCCTCCTCCTTCTCGCTGAACAAGTGGTTGCTACGGAACACTCTCAACTGTAAGTAGGGGTATCCTATGCAAGCAGCGAGGAGGACTAGCTTTAAGCTAGGCTGGGCTATACCCCAGTCTGCTATAGCTAGGAGCTGAGATGAAACTGCAAGTGCTTTGTTAGCAACAGGTCTTTGTGTCTGTGCATGTATGTGTGAGGGGAATGCTGATCCTGCTACTCTGAGGAGGGTACATAACACTGCCTGCATGGGGCTCCTGGTGGTGTCAAGTATATGCCTGCTGGTAAGCAATGACTCTGCGTGCTGCTTGAGTTGGTCCCAGGGAGTACAATACAGCCCTACTGACTAGTTTGCACTGGTCACTTTTGGGATGCAGGGGAAGCATCCGCACAGCTGCTGCTAGAAGTGCCCTTCTCAATGTAACAGCCACTTAATCTTTACACAAAGCTCTAGGTTTTTACAGATAAAAGACTGTTCCCACTAAGAGCACACCTGCGGAACAGGGTCATCTAGAGTCTTTTGTATACTTCGATCTGTTTTTTTTTTTCCCCCGATTGACTATAAGTGGCTGTCAATTTTAAAGGGCTAACAAAATGTTTCACAGGTCAGTTGCCAAATGCCTCTAGCTGACAGTTGCTCCTGAGATTAGCAAATCTACATCTGTCAGAAATTAGAGGTCCATTTTTTTTTTTGGCTGTGAGCAAAATTGCTGCATGCCTGGTATAATATTTTTAAGCAAATTTTCTGGTTGTTTCCCTGCAATAGTCCATGCTGCACTGCTGTTAATGATGGCAGTGTAATCACATAGACTGAACATCAAGTGTGCACAGAAGACAGTTTTTAGTGAAGAAAAAATATCACTGTTTAACTTCTCCTTTTCAAGGGCATAGTTACTTGACGGTTTGGTACCAACGCTCCGCAGAACTGAAGATAAAATGCTAATCATCATGTGACTCTTGTCAGTAGAGTTAGAAGGTGCTTCTTTCGCTGTTGCCTTCCAGTGGATAAACTCAGGCTATTGCAGCAGTGTTATGATATGCCTGGCACAGGTTATGGTAGCTAAAGTACATCATCAACCTACCAGATAAAGACAGGTTAATGGTCCATCAAATCTAATACTATTCAACATGAGTTGCTTTGAATACAGAAACGGATGTAATCAGGAACAATTTGTCATGCTTTCAGCTATCACTTGTTGAAAAGAATTGCTTTAAGTGGTGGAGAGGACTTCTTCCAGTGTGCGAGCTCAAGTTAATTCTGATGGAGTCCTTAGAGTACAGTTACAAAACAAACACTTTCAGAGCTCAAAGGCACCTGCATGATTAACTTGGCTAAGATGTATATGACGGTGGTTTCTGACAGCTATTTTCATTGAAGTCTGAGTTGTTGTAACATTCTGAAACAATGTTAATCACTGAATACTTCATTAGAATAGCAGTGATGACAAAGCAGGACACCTTACCTTGCCACTAAAACTGCTAGGTGTGTTCATGCCACTAGTGCTGTGGGCCACTCACATCTAAGGACACAGGGCACCTGCAAAACAACACAAAAGGGACACTGAGTATGTGAGGAATAGCTTATGTTAGGACAAAAAAAGCAACTCAATGGTTTGAGCCCCTGAGGTTACTGAGGGGGGGGAAGTTAAGATATGAATATACAAACCTCTATCTCTGATAGTAATAAGCCCCAAGTAGTTATCCCTGATGTAAAATGCAAAACAGATGAACCTTTCATAAGTCACACACTGGATGTGCAGCTGGCTGAGTTTGAACTAGTATATAGTAATGGAGGCTGGGAAGACAATACAGTCTTGAACACCTAAACTTAAGGAATTTGTTGCATGGGACAATAAGTCACCCTAAAAGCAGCATTTGCTCAAGCCCCAACTGAAAACAAGCAGGGTTAGCAGCTGCTGCTCTTTGACTTGCTTCTACTTCGGCTTGGGTGGTGAGGTGGGAATACAGCAAGGTAGCTCACACTAACACCTATCTCCTTTTGTGAAATGACAGCAAGTACCTGGAAAGAAGGTGTCTGTCTCATAACTCTGGACCTGTTACTGTGATTCTTGTCACAAATGGATGCTTATTAGGTAGCTCCCTCTGCTTTTTCTTATATTCTTTTCCCTTGATTTGTACTTGTGCTCTGTTGTATGTAGATGAATTAGACTGCCTACATGAGTATTACAATTAGATGGGTCTTTCAGCTACAGAGCAAGGAATATATTCCAGAACTTCTATTGTCCAAGGTTTTAGTTTACTAATTATTGTCCTTTAAGTGTTAGTGTTTTGATAACTGGATTCAAGACAGCACTTCAGAAAGCTGTCACAAACTTCTTTGCGATTTCTCCCTCCCCCTTCCTTTGTTTGCACAAAGTAAGGGCTTTTGACTTGATGCCTTTTTATTTTATTTATCTATTTATTTTAAAAACACACCACTTGACATAGCAAGAAACGAAGAACTTCTTCGCCCTCAAACAAAACCTGAGCTCTTTTCCTACTGGAATGTGTCAGCAGAAAAACTCATCAGGAAAAGGTAGCACAGGACATTGCCAGCTGAGTAATCTGTAGAGCACTAGCACTGTCCTTGATTTTCCTGCACAAGGTAGTTAAAATCAGTACTCAGATGAAAGCCCTTGAGTAGTACAATGTCATTACATGAACTAGTGAAACTTTGCTGCAAAATAAACTTTCCTCCAATATATAACCTAGTAAGCTATACTGGCAACTAGAGCAAGCTGTATACTTGGTAATAGGGAAGCATGCTCCATGCTGGCAAAGCCCCACATTATCAGAAATAACATGAGTGCTTTGGATACTTCATAATTTCATAATCAGATGTGAGGCAGAACTAGGACCCTTGTCTTTCAATTGCAACACCAGTATTCTGATATGAGTTGGGAAACTAACAATGGGATGGGCTTAAGGGGCAGGCAGGAAGAGCTAGAGCAGATTGACGCTCTCTCCTAACCAAGAACTTTTGGACTAACTTTCAATTAGTGACTGTTTATCCCACTACACATGCTAAGATTAATGTTTAACTTCACCTAGAGAGATGGCTGCAGTAATCTCTGCTCCCACTCGTATTTCCAGTCATCCTTAATTTCACACACTAGTACGTGTGACAGAAGCTTCTGTAGTTACCTTAAGGTATGACTGTATCTTAACCACAAAACAACATAAATTGCAACAATTTCTTAGTAATACTGTCCAAACAAAAATAATGCTTCAGTTCTATCTGTGCTTCATCCAAGGCACACTCACTCATTCTTCATAAATTGTTCTGCTATGGGACCTGAACTACTTGCACTACTCCTGCTGTCTACACGTTTGTTTGTAATATAGCATGTTCTGTTCAGCTACCTGGAGCACTTCAACAGCATGGAAGGAATGTGTGAGAAATGAAGCTGACCTGCTGCATTTCTCTGAGACTAAGATTTCCTCCCTTCTCCCCATCATCTCTACCCAAAGTCTTATTTTGGGACAAAGGATGCTAACAGGCTTCATGAGAAATCACGTAATTGCTTTCTTAGCGTCTTACTGCTGAGGACTTAGTGTAGATGCTTTTGACCACATCTCTTGAAGTCTACAGCTCAGCAATTTCTGCACAGATTAATAAATTGGTGTTAGTGGAACTTGGGCTGAATTCTGGTTACTCAGACTGCAGTGACTACAGGATTCCTTTGGCCGCTTTTGATCCAGCGGGGATGGTAGATGTCAGCTGCTTGTACTCAAAAGGTGACAATTTAGAAGGTTCATCTTCTAACAGCAGAAACTTAGGGCTGCAAAGAGATCACAGGTGATCTTTTAACTTTTCCCATAGCTTAATCCAAAGCACTTACTGCTATGTGATCACTGGAATATCTTCCAAGTGGAAAAAGCTCAGACTGTATTTACTGAGGTCGCTGGTCAATTTCCCATCACAGCTGGAAAGTCACTATTTGAAGAACTTGTTTTCCCCTTTTTGAGTTCAATTACTGTATTAATAAAGAACAGGCAAATACAAGCAAGGTACAAGGGAATACCAGAGGACACCAAGCACTTGATGCTTGGTGTCTGGCTCACAGGAACAGTAGATCTTTTTGATCAGCCAACTTGAACTAAGGAGAAGAGAGCAATCTGAAAGGCTTTCTAGGCTGCTTTCAAAACACTGCTAACCTTGTTGCATTTGGTGGTTACACATGCACTAGTCATCAGGAAGAATGCTACTTCTGCTGTATTAGTCTTTTTCTGTAACACTTAACACTGTTAAGAGCCCTGAAGACTCACTGAATTTAATAATCTCATTGTTTCTCTACTGAATGTATGTCTGAGCAGATCTAAGACATAATGAGTACACTTTGCTTTCTGCACAGTCACAGCTCATATATCATTCCTCCTGTAGCAAGCTTAACACTCTTGATAGTGTTAGATTGGTAACAGTAGGGTGATTGATGGTGGGGAACCCGTCTGAAGGGGTCCTCTCCTGAAGTGACAGATGTCTTGAGAAGTGTACCAAGCACCAGGTCAAGGGAGTGCCTTAGTTCAGCCTCAGTAAAAAATGGATAGCTTTCAATTAGATGTTGGGCATCTTCTAAACAGATTCTCTCCTATAGGTGCTGGGTTTTCTGACTCAGTAGCTATTAATTTATGGCACAGGCAAAAGGTCTCTTGCCACAAGCAAGCTAGGTTCTCTGCTGAATGGGTTCTGTAACTTCCCTGCAGTTTACTTAATGAGTGCTTATCTGTAATTTCTTCCCTCCTGTGGTGCTGACACTAGTGGTAGTAACATCCTTGTTTCTCATTCTGCTGCTGTCAGGCAGAAATAGGGCAAAAAGACTCCTTTGACTTGTTGCAAAAAATGCCACAAGGAAATTCATGACCCTGGGGCTTGGGATGCAAGTGATCTTGGGGGAGCTGTTGAGAAAATGACAAAAGCCACCTGCAAATATAAGGGAGCTAATATATCTTATGTTTCTTAGTAAAGTGGGTGGATAAAAGTACCTTGTGTGGTAGAATCTCACTTTAATCTTATTTCAAGGAACAACTGGCTGAGGTTTTAGTTAAAACGTAAAGTAGCCTGTGACACATCAATAGAGAAACTATAAACTTGGAAGCTTAAAGGCTAAGTGTTAAGCAGCAATAAAACCCATTATAACGAGAAACAATAGTTAATAGCCACCTAAACATAACACATACACAGAAAACATTTTTTTAAGTGCCTTTGCTGCTGAGTAATCTTCATTTATTGTGTAACTAAGAACCCTCCTAGCCAACAACTAAAACCCTATCACTTATCTGTTTATTCAATTCTCTTTTGTTGTCTCCTCGGTGGCACGTCATACATCTTCATGATGGATAGAAAGGCAAATTTCCATTTCCACCCTGTGCTCAACCTACAGCCAAGCAAGAAACTTGAAATATGGAAACTTTCTCAGCAAATTGACAGGAGTCACAAACGTGACTAAAGATATCCATGTGCTGACACACTGGCACCTTAAGGTCAAATAATAGCAAACGGTAGAAAATAGGTAAAGCAAAGCCTCACTATGGTAAATTTTCAGCACTCACATTCTTCACTCAGTGTGGAAATAAGACTTATTTGATTTAAGCTGTGATATTATTTGAATGTCAAAAATATGAAGCAGAGTGAAAATTTTATACATTCTAGACAAACAAGAAACTTGTTATGAAAGCTTCATGCTATAGCATCTTTTGAATAACATTTGCATTTTGGCTTTTTGGCAAAGGGTGTCTTATTTCTTGCTGAAGAGGATGAGTAATCCACAATTAAGTCTTGTTTTGTCTGTTGCAGCAATCCTACTGATAGCATTGCTCTTTACAAATAAGACAGGAAGAGTGGAAGATCTTTAAAAACAACAATAAAACCCACAAAACTGAAGAAGCCTTTGACAAAATACTGCATTTCAACCCCTGCTCAGATTTCTCAGATGATTGTTAGGGGAAGACAAATGTCCAAAGCACAAAGCCCATTTATAAATCTATAATTTGTTTCTCAGTGTATATTTTCTGTGTTCATGGAAGTATACTGCAATGAGAATAAGTTATTTTTCACTGCAACTTGATACTCTTAAGCGTCTCTTCTATTATAGCCGCTGCTTCTTAGCAGAAAGCCTGTCCTTTACACTTGACGTACTCAATATTTACTGTGAGATAGGACACTGCTATAACCTATAGGAGTATGAAAAGATAAATCAAACATTTCACTTCTAGAGTACTCTATTCATATTCCTAAATATCCTTGGATTTCGTACCTCGCAATTCAAGTTTTCTACAGGGGAAGATAACATTAAGTGCAAAATGAAGTTAAAACATACCTTATAAACATTTCCAAGACTTTAACAGTATTCTGTAATGAAATCTTTTCTTGATAGAAACACTGTTTTGCTTGTCATGTTAAATGCCACAAGCCCAGACACTATTTTATCAGGAATGGTTTCTGCACTTCTGCCAATTGCATATTTCTGAAGCCTCTTCGGCTGTTGCTAAAGACTTCTTTCCACTGAAAGAGAAAGTAAAAATGAGTCTTTCTTACAATGTATTGCAGACACATATCCTTTTTGGCCAACGCTTTGAAATGTACAATAGTACAATAAAATATTTCTGAAACTTAGAATAAAAGGAAGGCATACATTGCAATACATTTTTTCTTTTAACGACATGGTCCTGTAACTTCTACTGTTTCTCTGTAAGCTGTCCTTTTGAGCCTTCTGATCATTCCTACAGGTTCCTTTTAGACTTCTTTGACTGGGCCCAAATCTGCACACAACATATCAAATAAGCTGTACTTCACATCAGAGGCATCTTGCACATTTTGTAAGCTACTGCCCTACTTCTGTGCTTGCTTTCCCGTACTAAGCTGCTTTTTCTTCACTTTCAGCTGGAAACTTTGTATAAATTACAAATCCTCATCCATAGTGCTGCCACATACATTGTTCCTATTTGTTTCTTTCCCCCCCCTACTTCACCAAACATTGCTACACAGCTCCTCTTGAACAGCTTTTTGTTTTTAGGCTGCTTTCCACAGGAAACCTTAACTTGCAGGCAAAGTACTTGGTTGGCAATTGGTCCTTGCTCCCCGGTATTGCTTCCCTACTTGTCTTCCTCTTACACCACAGGTACTAAGGTTTGGCGTTTTGTTTGTTTTGCCATCCCTCAGTGGCTGTATTTTGCTAGCACAATTTTCTAACTTCCAAGCAGAACAGAGGTGCTATCAATTTCCGAGGTCTCCAGGAAGTTTCTGTAGTTAACCCATTACTGAGTGTAGAGCTCAGGACAAGATGACTCTTTTAGCACTCACTGCAGTACATTTCCTTTTTCCCCAGTGATGTGCTTCTGTTCTTCATGTCTCTGATAGTTCATTGTCTTTGTTTCTGCTTCTAATCCCTCAGAGGATTCCACAATGAGATTTTACACACACAGCAATATGGATAAAAATTATTGTGCACATGGGTGAGGTACTACCGGCTGGCTCCTGTGGATGCCAGAGTTCTTCCATGTGGCCAACATAAAAGTAATTGCACCCACTTCATAATTACCTTGATCTGTTACTGTTATGGAGGAAAATTAATTTTCCATATCCAATGGCATAAGATTGCTCTGGTTGCACTGTGAGACTTAATGCTGCTTATTTGTGTATGGATGCTGTCACAGAGATTTCACCAGTGCATCAGTCTACTGTGTTTAAAAACAATATGCAGGCAGTTTTTCACAGTGCGGCCATCCCCTTATCAAATTACTAAGTGGAAGCAAATTACTCTTATTTATCATCCGGTAATATTTATGCACTACATCACTTTTCCTTTTCTTAGATGAGTTACGTCTTTGTCCTCTGTGTCTCTCTCAGTCTGTTTAACTTGACAAAACACATGGCACTACACTTTGTTTCTTCTTCCAGCCAATCCCATCCCCCTCAACTCAATACAATGAAAACTTGTGCACTGTGCCACTTCCTGAAAGCACAGGAAGCTCACCATATTTAGTACAAAACAGCATGAGTGCAACTGTGATCAGATGCTGTAAGACAAACAGATGCAGCTCACAGTTGCAATTCCTTTTTTATCGGTTACAAATGGAAACTATTTTGAAGTTCTTCTCAGTGAAGATTGAAAGTGGTTGATTTACAATATACTGTCAGAAAAAGAGGCCAAACTCAAGATGAGCTCCCAGAGAATAATTAGTATGTATAGGGAAGTACTATAAAACTATGCTTTTGGCATGAAAAGGGATAATTTCAGTTGTCTTAATGAATAGCATTCTAATTAATTTATTAGAATACAGCCACTACACAAGAATGACCCACAAGGGTTTGTGCTCCCTGGGATCAAAGTTTCACACCAGTAAAAACTTATAAAACATCCACCAAAACCCTGTGTAGCCTATGAACTATTGTATATGTAAGGTGTAAAGTAGCAATGAAATCTGAACAATGAATATACCTTCTGTGCTCTTGCACAGAACGATGCTCCTCTACTAAAGAACTTCCCCCTCAAAACATCAGAGAACCCTAAAAAGCCAGACTACTGAAGGCAAGGGAAGGGAACCCACCTCCCTAATCTGCAGAGCTGTATTGTGACAGCATAAATCACGCGTACTGGAACAGTAGTGTGAGGTAAATGCCATCTTCCCTAGTCTGGAATATCTGTCTTAAAAGGTCCACCTCTGGGAAGCAAGGAATTATGAAGGAAAATTAGCGTTCATTTACAGTAAAATGAAGCACTTGTGGCTCTCCAGCACTTGTGTGCAAATAGGAGAACATAAATTTGGAATGAACCTCAGAGGAAGCAACAACAAAAAAAAGACAAACGTGTACTTATTTTTCTTAGATACGAAAGGTCAGAGGGCCTGACTTTTTTTCCCCCAAAACTTTTGTTTGTGATTGGATATACTACTATTCTTGGCTAAAATTTTCAAAGCTAGGTGTGAGACCTACGAGGAGCATTAATCTTGTGCTTAATCTGCACAGACCAGAACTCCTATTATCTTGCACAGTTCCATTTACTATCTAAAATGCAGCAGTCTGTCTAGGGAAACTTCATCTGTTGCTTTGTTTGCTCCAAACATGTAACAAGTGTGAGATTACTGGCTCTGTCTGCTCTGCACCTCACTATTACACCTCTTCTGTGTTAAACCAAGCTCTTCTACTTGCTTTCAGCACTAGCTATCAGAAAAAGATGGCTGAATTCAAGAACACTCCTATTTCTAACTTGATTAACCCCATCAATTGGCGGCCTTATAAATGATTTAGAGCTACAGGCTAACTGGTGGGATTTTACATTCCTCATCCAGAATAACTACATCAAGAGGGCAGTAGCATGACCTTTCCCTTCTCTGCGGGGGAAGCTCTCACAATAAGCACTGATTCTCATATAGACCGTTATCTTCCTGGGCACGGAAAGCTTGGCCTTCTGCTCTTTACTATCCTGAGAAGCTGGGAAGGAAAAAGGAGGCAAGTGAGCAATACTTTCTTGTTAGAGGCCAAGAGGGAACAGAAGAGATGCTAAGCACTAGATGGGATTTTAGTGATTAAGCATTTCCTGGGATTTACAAATCACAGCTCGAGAGCTGTGATTAAAGGAATGGCACAAGCTACTATTGCCAAATGTCTATTTTTGAATACTGCTCTCACTGTTCATCGTGTTTGTATGCAGTTTCATCAGTACCTGTATCCTTCAGTGAATAATAAAGCTGTCACTAAAACACCTTCTGCAATAGTTGAATCTCATCTGTCTATTTAAACCACTTGGCAGATAAAACATTTGAATTAAAGTATTTCAATCATTTTGAAAATATTTTGAATAAAATAAACCAACAAATATAGTTTTTCAGCATAAAGGCAAGCAAAAAGAATTCACAGCCATTACAGGTAGTTTGTACACTGTTTGGTTAAAATACATACAGAATATGTAAAAATACAGATGCATTGCGAACTCTGTATAGCTGCTGCATAATATATGTATTTGTTACAAACCTGGAGCATACCAGAATATACATATATTTTTACCACACTACTGGGAATTAAAACACTAGCAAAGGTTTTGACATTACTGAATTTCATTAACAAGTAAAACGTAGAATAACTGCAGTGCTTTCCTGAGAACTAGATGTGAGTAAATGTATCAGGGAAAAACAGCCAGAGACAGAAGCTCTGATTAGAAAGTCTTTAGATAAAACAGCAAGAAGAATGAAGAAAAACATCCATTCTTTTGGCATCATTTCCTCGTACTCCTTTTCTTAGGTAGATGGCTGCCCTACTTATGCAGGATGACAGAATATCATACCTTCCACCATTATGTCACAGGCAGAGGAAATCACCTTCACCAGGAATATGGGGAAATAACTGAAACTGCAGCTGCACAAAAAAAAGCCCTTAGTTTCACTTCATAAGTAAAGAGATTGAGCCAGCACTTTCCTTCCCTCACACAACCTCATCAATGCATTTTAATTTATCGCCATCCAAAAACCATCAGCAGACAGATAGATCCGATCTTTTTCCTATTCTTTTTATGTAAGTTTCAAAGTCTCTCTCTGGCAGATAAAATGAACATGGAAATATGTATTTGAATGCTCCCTGCCAGTTATCTGGTCTCCACTGTAAACATCAAGATGCCAATGTGACCTGTTACAGAGGCTGACGTAATTTCTATGCCCTGTATAATGCACATGATAAAAGTGTGCCATAGTTAATTTTGATTTAGATTTTTTGGTGCAGGGTCATATATAGCTATAGGTTTTACGGGGCAAGAAAATAGCTTGTAGCCTACAAAGTTAAGCTCAGTGAATTATGTTTGGAAGTTAATAAGCTCAAGCATTAAAGATCCTTTTCCTGATAAAGTGTTTTTCCAACCTTTATCAAGGTAGCTTAGTAAAAAGTCCTGCATCCCTTACCTACAAACCCTTCAACAACTGGAAGTTTTACTACTACAACACAGAATAGGATACTGTCAACGGTTTACAGGCGTTAGGCCCGATTCCGTGACAAAGGGGATGGGGGACCCAAGGGCCCACGTCCCGGGAAAAGGGGAAAGGGGAAAAGGGTAGGGAGATGGCCCTGAGAGCAAAGAACAGCAGCAACAATCTGAGGAGAAACAAACTAATTTACTAAATAAAATATCGGAATGCAAAACAACACACTATAATACAATATAATTACAATTTAAGCTGATAAATCCAATACAGAGAGAGAATGTCCCAAAATCAAGGTAGGCCTTACTCTACTACCGACGATAAGACGGCTGGAGAGCGAGGTGCTGCCAAGACGAGAGACGGCGGAAAAAGGGACGAGGTCTCGTGATCTGCAAGTTTTTATACTGTGAGCTTTTATCTTTTCCCTCCGGCTGGAAAATGGTAACAGAGGAGCAAAGTGCCGTGGGGACTGTAGTAGTCCTTCTCTTCTGAGAACCAGGTATATCCACTACATGATGTTATGATGTGGAATACCAATAACCAAAAATCACAAAACCATGACAGATACTTACAGTTTGAAATAGATTATATCATTATCAAGCAAGTTTCAACTTGAAAAAAAGACTCTGAAAGAAAACCTATCAATTTTCCCAGCTATAATCAAATACCTAATTAAGAAAATATGAATTACTTTACAGTGTGAACATGCAATGTGGGAAAAGTATTACCCACATTTCGTAACAAGAAAATCGCAACATGGAAAGTACAAATTCCCCCAAATCACACAGATGAGTAGAAGAGCTAGAAAATACATCCAGCTATCTCGTACTTCAGCACATTTTAAACACAGCGCTCTTCCACATTTCCTGACTTTTTTCCTGATCTATGTAGACTGTACATAGGAAGGTAAAATCAATTATGGTCTAATATCAGTTGTACACAAATATTTCCTTGTCAGTTAAATGCGATTGGATTTGGATACATTTAGGCAAAGATTTATGCCTTCTGAAAGCTTTATCTTAATCACTGTTTTTAATGGCTCAGCAACCTCACGTTTGCCTAAGAGTTAGCTTGCTCAAGCCATTGAATAAATTGATTTCTCAAGATTTCTAATTGTTTTCCCCCTCCAAATAAATGGTTTGGTTGTTACTTTCTTTACTTGACATATCACAATAAATTTGTTTAGATCCTGTCTAGATTTCCTCTTACTTGGGAAGGGAAGAACATTTACAGAGGTTGCAGAAGCAAGAAAATCTTTAGCAGTCTTACTGGTCACTTCTATACACTTATGTTGTAGAATCAAACTAATAATATTCATTGCTTTTCCACTTTAGGGCGTGGGGGAGGAGAGCAGAATAAGCCATTAGAGGGATGAGTACACACAAGCTTTGTACTCATATGTACTTCAGCACACTGCACAACCAAACTAGTCACACTTCTTCAAATCAATTTCAATTGCATTATAATGACTTATTTTTAAAAATATCTTTTAAGGCACATTACAACATGAGTAAGGAAACTGACTCAAATTCTTCATTTGATTGGCATCATCTGCTGAGTTATAATGGGACATACACATACCTCTACTTAGAAGGCAATGTCTCCTACGTGGACTTCTACCACCATCAGCCTTCAGTGGCAGCTGTCTTCATTGTCTCTTACCTCCTCATCTTCCTGCTCTGTATGGCTGGCAACGGAGTAGTCTGCTATACCGTTCTGAGGAGCAAACATATGCGAACGGTCACAAATCTTTTCATCTTAAACCTGGCTGTCAGCGATTTACTGGTGGGAATCTTCTGCATGCCCACCACCCTCCTGGACAACATCATTGCAGGTACGCTGGTTCACACCACACAGCAAAAAGAGCTTGAGGGGGACTCACCTGTGTTTCTCAATGCCAGCCTCCCTGGGGAGCCTGAGAGTTGGCTGCACGTGATGGTAACCCACATACACTACTCTTAACCTCTGTCACTGGCATACAGAATCCAAACTCCAGTGAGAAAGCTGAGGGTTGGAGCCCTCGTCTTGCACGTTGGGCAGGAGTTGTTCAGGTTCATTTCACAGCGCATATGGTGACAGTGCACAGAAGTCACCTAATAAAGCAAGAGGTCAACAGCCCTATTTACACACTACTATTTCTGAGGGAGTTCTGTAGGCATTTCAAATCAGTGGAAGTCACAGATGAGGAAAACAAGCCTCTAAACCAGCTTCTTACTAGACCTGTCCTTGCTGACTTCCACATCCTGCATCTTTAACAAGGGATTATCCCAGTACTACGTTATATGTTCAGGAACACTAAGTGGGTACTATGCGCTGCATGCAGAGAGCAATCATCTGCAGTGGTCAGTATCCTTTCCTATCTACAGATCTCACTTCAATGTTACATTAAACCATAAATGGTTGCTTTGCTGCATTTTGGAACATCAGAAATTCACCTAGGCATCCGGCAGTACATTTATTTACATAACCTCTGCCTTCCTAATCCCCACAGTGGCTTACCAAAACAAAAAGAAAGTATTCATTCTGGGACAGAAATTTCCTCTTAGGCATATTATCATAGTGCTGCAATGAGATGGTAGAAATTTCAATTGCCCGTTTCCTTCCAGGATGGCCATTTGGGAGCATGGTTTGCAAGATGAGTGGGATGATCCAAGGAATCTCTGTCTCTGCCTCCATCTTCACTCTGGTTGCAATTGCTGTAGACAGGTAAGATGATGTAGAGATGATAAACTGTCACTTTCATCTCCCTCATGCCACCTGACCACACTGAGGCAGATTGATTAATTCACACAATACTGCAACATATTAGATGTATATAGATCATAAGGCTGGCTCCTTAAAACATGGCCAGCTCAAGAGTGCATCCACAGCAATTTGCTCTTCCACCAGTATCTCTTAAAGATCACAAAATTGGGCTGTACTGACTGCCTAGAGTTGGTTAGTTTCCTAGTTATTAAGCTAGAGAGCAGAAGCAGTGGTGCCTGCCATAGTTAACTGAAGCAGCAGCAGGTTGATACAGAGACAAATGATATTCAAGAAATTTCTTACAATAACTTTCTTCTAAATTGTTTTCTTCAACACAGTTCCTAAGTGGAGCAACTACATGCAACTCCACTTGTGTATGCAGAATGAGATTATTCCACCTCTACCTTTAAAAATACACAATTTTAACAATATATACAATTTTAACAATACACAATTTTAAACATATACACAAGTATACGTTTACCTCTTTAAGCATTCTCTAAATGGCTTCTCCACATACATTCCTGAATGCCTTTGCTGCAGGTTCCGATGCATCGTTTATCCATTTAAACAGAAGCTGACCACTTCAACTGCTGTCATCATTATAGCAGTCATCTGGATTCTGGCCATCGCAATCATGTGTCCTTCAGCAGTCATGCTGCAGGTACGAGAAGAGAAGCATATAAGAGTAATCCTTGGCTATGGCAATGAAACCCGCCCTGTATATTGGTGCCGGGAGGACTGGCCTAACCCAGGAATGAGAAAGATCTATACAACAGTTCTGTTTGCCAACATTTATCTTGCCCCACTTTCACTCATTGTTATTATGTATGCTAGGATAGGCATTGCTCTCTTCAACACGGCAATGCCTACAGTGGGAAAGCACAGTCAGGAGCAGCGACACAGTGTGTCTAAGAAGAAACAAAAAGTAATCAAAATGCTCATTATTGTGGCTTTGCTTTTCACCCTGTCCTGGCTTCCACTGTGGACTCTGATGATGCTCTCAGACTATGCCAACCTGACAGATGTCCAACTACAGATCATCAACATTTATATCTACCCTTTTGCACACTGGCTGGCTTTCTTCAACAGCAGCGTCAACCCCATTATCTATGGCTTCTTTAATGAAAACTTTCGCAGAGGCTTTCAGGCAGCCTTTAAACTTCAGCTCTGCTCTAAGGACATGATCCACAAGGAGGTCTACTCCCAGCGAGGCCAAAGCAATGCCATTTTGCCAGCTGCCAACTACCAAACACCCCAGGATCAAGCTTGTCAAAATGTCAAGGCAGAGAGAAAGCCAGTTAGGAAAGGAAATTGGATGAATAACCAACAGGATGTGATGATGGAGGATCTTGAAGAGTCTTACAACAACAGGATGAAGTGAAACATGTTACGAACTCTCTGAAAGACTTACATACAACAGAATTTATTTACTAGGTTGTGGAATTCAAGCTCTGTAAGGTATTTCTAATGAAAGAAATAATGTCAAGATGTTTCTGTTTAGAAAAAGATACACAACTTGCATAATATCTAAGTGTTTGACACAAGGAAGAAGCAAAATTCACCCTTCTCTATCACCAGCTTAAACCAAGGACAAACTCTCCGCAGTCAGTGATGACTCACTGCTCTTGAACTGGACTAGAGCAAGGTCCTGATTAAAATGGGATTACCTTCCCTTTACTGTGAATTAAGAGGAAAAAGACGACTACGACTACATACCCTGATACAATTATACATGACACTGATGGAGAAAGCATGCATTTGCTTCTGAGTTTCTCAGAGTGGCTAAAACAGGGTTGTTTGTACAACATTTATGGTAACAACTCAGCATGTAAGGCTAGTTGTTACTAACACCTACGATTTCCTTCTGATATCAGACAACAAAAGTATCACACCTGTTTGTAGCATCCAGCTGGGCTACTATGCCAGGTAGAAGAGAGAACCATGAAACAAAGAGGGCTTTGTGCACATGCCCCCTCCTGGGGGTTTGACTGCCAGGACTCAGGGCAGCTCTGAGCCATGAATCTGAATGTATCCTTTCCCACAGGCTACTCCGGAGAGAGGCTTCCAGACAGCACTACAGGAATGTCACAGCACGTACTGGGAGCTGCTTTTACAATGATGCTCCAGTGATGGGCCCCTGCTGAAGCTACAGTTCCCACTGCCTCACAGTCCTTACCTGGGGCTGGTCATAGGCCCCAGTGGTCCAGGCACTAATCCTGCTCTGCAGGTTGACTTCCTTGCCTGAGCTCAGACCTCACTCATCACCATAAACTTGTCTGATGGTCTGGACCCTCAGCTAAACCTGGCTTCACATCCAGCCCTACTTCCTTGCTGGGGCAGCAGGATGGGCCCTGGCTGGTAAGGAGCTTGCCCTGCAACACCCCTCAGCTTCCACTGGGAGCAGCCAGCCCTCGCAGCATTCTAAGGGAATCATTTGGTCTGGATATTTTAGTTTACTGTTGCATCGAGAGATAAATGTATCTACAGACCAATACGTCTGCAAATGAGATTTATATAAAAGACCTCTACTAAAAGCCTGACTGATCCAATAAACTCACTTCATGATTTAACATACTGTATTTCTCTGCTCAGCAATGGGTTCTTGGTACTACAACTCTGGGTGCTTCAGGTGAAGCATAAGCTTGTTCCTGGAATTTATCAGTCGATTACTCTCTTAAATACTGGAAATACAGTCCAAGCATCTGAACTTAACTCACCAGTTTGCAGATTTCCATGTAGCTGTACTTCTGCCTGGTAATTCTGAATGCCATTTGCCTATCAAATGGCAAAAACAAGCATTGTTAGTCACATCTTTTATTCCCTTTTCTAGTCGTTCTCCTCTTGTTAATTCTGTGATATCAATTGTTCTTGCAGTTTGAAAAATAAATAAAGTGAAAACTTGTGAAACAAAGGATGAAAAAATGGCTTTTGCGGTACTTTTTTTTTTCCCTTATTTTGTTTTTGGTTTTTTTTTTGTTTGCTGGATGGTTTCTTTTTTGGTGTCTAGATCACCTAAAAAGACTAACTTAATAGTAGAGAGAGAGAATGCCTTTAGGACCTGTTCAGCACATATGAAGAGCAACTCTGGAAGCAACTCAGGTTCCCAAATTTTATGAGGCACACAAGTTAGCATGAAGGCTGATCTTCGCACATCTGCCACAAGATGAGAGCATCACCATGCCTTATCCTGTGAGTCTCTGGGAACCACTTACCTGGAAGGTCATTCCTTGGTGATTAGGAGGCATTATCAAACTGCAGTCTTTCTGCAGGCAAACTGGAGTACCTTTCAGATTTACAAAGACAAACAAAACTGAAAAGTTTTCAAGTTGTATTGCTCCAAACTTTGCACCTTTTTGAGCTACAGGAAAAACGCAAAACATTCAGGGAATAACAGGGTGGGGAAAGCTGCAGTAACAACTTTGATTCTGCAGGTTTTTTGTTTTAATATAAAGCATTGTATCTGGACTTGGATTTTTAAAGATCAAATATGGATGACTGATCCTCCTGTTCTCCATTGAAAACCCCATCACAAAAGGTTTTTGGATCCTCAGGTATCCCACAGCTCCTGCATCTCTTCCATCCCTTTGAGTGACATTAGACGCTTTTCTTCCTCCACAAAAATAAATAAAAATGTGTTCCATACAGGGGAAAGTTTCAATCAAAAAAAAAGATCTTAGCTTTTAAGATGCGTGAAAATCTTGCAAGTTTTTTTTTTTTGTGCAGATGCATAAGAGGCAGAAAGCTGAGATAAATCTAAATAAATGCACAGATACTACATTAGATTCTAATGTCCAACGTTGGTGGGTGAGAGCAGGAACACTGTGGTGAGCCTCAGTTTGCCATGAGAGAAGACAGTGTTTTTTAACCCGATAGATTACAGCTCTCCTATTGGTAGTGACTCACTTCTGTTGGGATATTAGCTGCAAAATGAAGACAGAGTGAAGAATGAACGGCGGGGAATAACGCAGAAGATAATGCAGGTAACCAAGCACCAAGAGACTGGCATTAAGCATAAAGGAGGGAATTGTTTTCGGGAGAGAAGTTCTTGCAGAGGGAAGGCATTCAGCAGATGTTAATATTTACAGAAGGCAAAACAAACAGCTTCAAAATATGAAAGATGCACAACAAGTGAA
Organism: Numida meleagris; assembly: GCF_002078875.1. Lineage (NCBI taxonomy): Eukaryota > Metazoa > Chordata > Aves > Galliformes > Numididae > Numida > Numida meleagris. The sequence goes on from NC_034412.1 coordinate 55,744,855, forward strand.
GCTGAAAGCATCAAGAAAACTGAAGTAATGACAAATACGTAATAGGGCCTCTCACTGCAGTCTCCCTCATAAATGCAATGAAATGCTGTTTGGATACAAAATAAGAAGAAAAGTCAGGAAAGACTTCAAAAAGAGACTAGGGCAAAAAGGGAGGTGAAGGCAGCTAGACAACAAGTGAGTTTTTCAATGCTCTATGCAAATAAAAATGTTTTTAAAGAAAACAGATCCTGCCTAAATCTTTTTAGTTTCCCATTCAAATAAGAAACTATAAGCAGTATTGATGAATCTCAAGAACTCAGGATTCAAAAGTAGTCCATCTGTAACACTTCTTCCCATCTTTGAGAATTATTTACTTTGCTCTGACAGCTTCTCAGCATCCATATAAAGAACTGGTAGGAGATTAAGTAAAAACTAAGCAAGACTGAACCATACTTGCTAGTTCAAATTTAACTGATTCTTCATAATCCACTAACTCAGAAAATAATGCTACTTTCTAATTTCATAGGTCAGAGGGCAGTTTATTGTAGAATAAATCACATCTAAAGTACCCAATTCCATTAAGAACACTGAGGACTTCCTGTCACATAGCAAACTCTACCTAAAAAATTTGCTCAAGTTGAACTGTTTGCACCTCTTAAATAGACTGCTCTGCAATTGCCAGGCCGATCAGGGAGCTCACCAGAAAAGCAAGCATCTTGTGACTCCTCCACATGGCTCATTCCCAAATTGTTGCTCAACAACAGGGCTCTTCCAGACTTTCAGACAGGGACTGCCATGGTCAAAAGACCTTTAAAAAAAAAAAACTTAAAGACTTGCCTTTTCTGAGGACTGAGTAAAGCCTCCAGAAAAGTAGTTTTGCTATACTTACAGATATTCAGAACCCAGCATCTGCTATCAATCATTTCTGGCTATTAGATTAATAAGAAATCATATCTTCAATCACATACACTAGACTAGGAGATGCCACACAGAAATAATTCTCTAATCTTCCCCTTAGTAGCATTCAGGGGTGTGGTTTTTTTTTCCAGAGAGGAAATAATGAATATATTATCTCCCTGGGCATGTGCTTCCAAAGCTCTCAGCACCCTGGCTCCACAGCTCAGCCAAAGACTCAGACTGCATTCCTTGCTATTTTCTTCAGTTTTTTACATGTAAATGTTTCATGCTGTATTAGAAATGGTCTTCTATTCTGTACTCTGGGCCTTCCATGAAGACAGGCAGTAATAAACAAAATCCCACAAAGTTGGTACTGATGGCTTTTCTTTAGCTTAGAAGTACAGCTGTACTCAGACTGATGGGAGAATCTTGCTGATAGAGTGATTAGTGCCTGTCGCACAGGGGACTGCCAGAGCATCAGACATCAGCTGACACCACAGATGGCAATTCATATTCTTTACCACTTGTTTGATGTATGCCTGCTTATCTGTTCAGCAGCATTATTACTGCTTCACAGTGAAAGAGAAGAAAAACATGAGGAGATGTGGAAGGAGAATTACAGGCTTTAAGGAGCTAACAGGACATTTGCAGGTGATAAATTATTTCCAGTCCTTTGTGAAGCTTTTTCTTGGTAGCGGAAAACAACGCTCAGCAAACACTTGCTTAGGAAGCCTCACTTGCTATAGAAACAGAAGCACAGATTGCAGCACACAGGTGACATCTCTACAGAGGAATAGAAAGTAAAACTACAACAATGAAGGCCCTACATCTTGCAGCAGGCATTGAAATGCTTTCTTCTCTCTCTCTCCATTTTTTTTTTTTTTGCCACTTATTAGCAAAAATCTCTCCTATACTGAGTCTAAGGCTGAAATATTACAAACACACACCCTATACTTCAGGATATTGCTGTCTGCAGTGACTTCCAGGCCTCAGAAACTACTGTGATTAGTAGGACAATTACCCATTGTCCTATCACTGCAGACCTCTGGGTCTGAGCTGCCTCTTTACCACTGAAGTCAGCTGCCTCGAATTGCTCTTCTCCTCCTAGATATTCTCACCTGCAGCTCTCTTTTGAGGACTTATACTCACTTGGTATCCTCTTCTGTCTAAATCTTTGTCATAAAAGTGATATTCAGCATTTGTCTGTACTCTAAATAAGCGTAGATTAAATCCTGTCCTTTCAAATTTATCGAAATCTGACATCTTCAACTCACTGTCATTGTTCAGCAATTCCTTTATGACTTGAGGCTAAACTGGGTGAGTCAATTTCTTTTCACCTAATTGCTCATAAAAAGTAAACTCTTCCAGAAATCCTGGGTACTTTGATTGTTCCTCACAGTGTTTAACAGCAGCAGTTTAGAACTGAAGATCCTAGAAGGTGTCTCTGAATTCTGCCTCCCTGATGAAGAAACCTGTTTTGTTCTACTTGGGTCAGCATGCAGCCAAAAAAAAAAAACACAGCTTGACAGGTGTGTTCCAGAGAGGGAGAAGTTGTCTGTTTAGTCTGACAATAGAAAAGTTGAGGAAAAATCTGCAGAGGCTCATTCCATACACAGATGTTAGACAGCAGACCATCAGAAAGTTCTGAACACCACACTATGTCTTACTTCCACTGGATAGAAAGAAAAAAATTAAATCTGGGATGAAAAACTGATGAAACCTCTTATCTGTTACTGAAAAAAAACCTCATTAAGACACTAGCCTAGACTCTGAGATGCACTTGGCTTCTCCTTACTGAAGCTGCTGAAGCACAGAAACAGTTTCCCAGTGCAGATTACATGTGTCTGAAGTTTTAGTTCTGCGGCTTTGAAGCTGAATCCTTAGCGGGAACAGCTCCAAGAAGACAGATGCTTTCCTCTTTCTAACCTGAAAGGGACCTGTAACAAGAGGCTGCTACACCATAACACCATGGACTTTCAGTATATCAAGCAAGCATGCTACTGGGCATTCAGACTGAAAAAAAAAGTTACTTGTGAACAAACCCACAACTGAAGTGATAACTTGATACGGACAGACCAGACAGGCTGACAACAAACTCATGAGAGTTCAAATATCACATCACCCCTGATATGCCATGTCATTCCTCAATCTTTAATATGCCATACGTCTTGGACTCCTAATAAAAACATTCTGCTTTGCACTTGTCCCAGAGCTAGACTGAGTTCCGTATGTATGCTTAAGAGCTCAAAACCCAAAAGGCAGAAAAAAACTTAAAGAACTCAATGCTTCTTTGTTTTTTTTCCGAGAAGAAATGAACAAAGGATTTCTCAATACTTCTGTTTCCTTCTGCACACTCAAGACGGACAATGCCAATGTGCTGCTTTGGGCTTTATATCTCTGGCACTTTCTTCACTATTTCTCTATTGCCTCCCATTGCAATCTTTTGGGTGCAAGGGCTGTTCCTCAGTAGGTATCTGCAGAATAACTAGTAAAAAGAGGTCCTCTCATGATTGATGTCATAGATGTACTGTTAATATTACCAATTAACTCACCACTACACTGCTAAGAATTAAAGGATAATTTTGCCATCTTCCAAAAAATTGAATATTTCATTTTCTGTCTCATTTAAAGCAAACAGAACCTGTCAACAGGCATTTATGATTAAATGATTCAAAAATCACTTAGCAAACAACCTGTAAATATTAGCAAGAAATTCAGTGCTCCATTTAGGTCTTTATTGCTCTCTCACACACAAAGCAAACAGAGAATTTATGCAATAAGAACACAAAAAAAAATAAGCCGCATTTAAAAAAAAGGATGCTAATTTGCAGAATTACACTGACAAGAAAAGTAAACGTTGTTGCTGAAGAGTCAAAGAAACAGGTCATTAAAATGAAACAATTTTAAGTCAGGAGACTCCCTTAAAATGGCTTTGGCATGGACAGGGCTGGATCAGGCCTGCCTGGGTCCCATCAAACCCGGCCATGAACTCCAGGGATGGGGCATCCACAGTTTCTCTGGGCAGCTGATACCACAGCCCTATCATCCTCTGAAAAATTTCCTCCTAATATCTAGGAGGAAACACCTAGGTATCCCAGATAACATTCAAGTGAAAGAAGCAGTGAGAAAATAGTTAACAAAAGATAAGGAAATTTCTATTTGCTGTACAGACTGTTTGAATTTACTCTAACATAGTGGAAAATCTTGTGTCTTAAGTTAAATTTAAGCTTTTCCCTTACAATCGATACATGATATTTATGCTTTAAAAACCTAGCACGTTCTCTTTTTTGAGATGGAGTAGCTGGAAGGAGAATGTAACCTATTAAAAACTAAATAACAAATAGTTACTCATTGTAGTCAGTTACCAGCCTAATAACATGCGCAAATTCACATCCAACTGTCCTGCCAGAAGAGGATCTCACGTGCGTGCACGCAAACAACATTGCATAGATGCAAAACAGGTCTTGTTATTTGAGCTCTGACGGCAAGTAAAACGCATTAACCAATACTAGTCATCTCTGCAGCCACTTCATTTCAGCAGCCAACAAGCAAAGGCTCAGCAGGACACACCATCAGCTATATCCTGTTGCTTTATGAGTAGGTCTAAAACCAAACACTAATGAGCTATTTGTTGAAACCTGCTCTGACTCATTTTGCTTGCTGTCTCAAGACCAGACATTTGTTCATTGGAACAAATAGATCTGTACAAGCAGTAAGTCAGACAAAGCCATTCAAAAAGAAAGAGCAAAAAAGCAGCAAGCCTTACATCTGAAATACAGGGTTACTAATAAATACACAGTACATTATACACTACCATACAAATTAACCCATATTTCACTTAAAGAACTTCTCACCAAACGCACACGACAAAACAACCATGAGCTTTATATACTGAAATCTAGACACAGACTAGAGATACTACAATTTTTATTATATATGTTTCAAGAAGAAAAACAGGAAAGTAATGGATAATAGTCACCTTAATACTGAACTCACTATCCAAAAACTCGAGTCCTTTTTAAGGAAAGAAAGTCAGACTGGCTTAAAATTGGCTTGCTATAACACGTACTAAGCAAACAGAAGAAAAGCAAAGGCAACCGTAATGTAAACCACAAGGCAGGAGCTGTAGGAATTCAGGCAGGAGGTCAGACAACATAAGGAAATACCTCTAAATTCAAAGGCAATGGGGAGTTAAGCTAGGATCCTGGTCCCATACCAGGTAGGAACAGAACTGTCAGGAGAAATTCAGAAAAAGTGAAAAATTTCAGTAAACATTTCTATACTCTAATTGAGAATGAAAAAATTATTTCCAGTCTTCAAATTAAAGGTAATACTAAGTGGTTGCTACTAAAGCTTTACCTTGTAAAGTAACAGAGATTCATATTAATGAGTCTTCGAAGAGGTGAAACTCTTTCTTAATTGAGAATAACCTTGCTTGACAAGGTTACATTACACATCATAGAAGTAGAGCAGGAGCCACACTGTAGCTTGAAGAGGAGAGCATACCCGAGAATGCTCTTTGAAGGAGAAGCAATGCTGCGGGCTGCTGGAGTTGGGAAGGCAGCAGCTACAAAGGGACAGAGAGCAACAGGCTCCAGGCACAGACTCTGAACTCATTACAGGAAATTGTTCTCTGAATTAGCTCAGCTTTGTCTCTATGGCACACACTTACCCAGCAAGTCTACCCCTTAAATGAAGTCGTCTGCTGCAGGTTTTGTTCAGGTCTTACCCTGGTCCTAACTGTATTTTAATTTTCTTTTATTTTCTCTTGCTTTTCAAGTCATTTTTACACTACTTATTATTTTATGGCTCTAATGATTCTTGGAAGTCTGAGAACTATTCACACCACCAAGAAAAGAAAAGAGTCTGGTCTACACAGTAACAGACACCTTCACATGCCTTTAGCTGGCACTGACCCAACAGCTACCGATCCAGGCACCTGAGCGGTCGAGGACTGAAATAGTAATGAATTCATTTCTTTGCAATGTTTTGTGTCTTTTTCAGCAGCAAGGAGGTGGTAAAGCTGGCTCTGCACACCAAAACAGTCAGTTCATTCTGTGTCACCTGTCCCTTGCACATCTGTCACATAGCAAGAAGAAACAGCTGTATGTGGCGAGGAAGCTGTTCAGAAAATGCTGGAGCTATTAGTCCCAGATCTCAGTAATCCTTCGCTATTAAGCTGGTTTTAAACCTTGAGATTGAAGTACCTTACACATCAACAATCATGGATACTTGTGACAAAAAGCAATAAACGTGTGCACAGAACTGCATACAGACATCTCCTCTAGAAAACATCATTTAGTACTAGCTATTACAGAAAGCAGTCAGCATTTCCTCTCCTTTCTTTTGCCAAATAGCTGTCAGAGAGAAAGGTATCATCAGAAATAGAGCAGCCCGCTTGCTGTACTCTGCCATCAATTCATTTTCTTAGCTGCAACCCATCTCACACCCAAGATGACTTACCATCCTAAGGTAGTTTAAAGAACTGCAGCTGAGCAAACTGAAAACCAATTGCAGCAAGAACACAGTGCATTTCTGGAGAGCAAAATGGCAACCTCATTATATAAATAAAGAGAAAAAGGAGATTTTTTTGAGAGCATTTCCTTGCAACCTACTTGCTTTTGATTTTTGTTATGGCCGTAATGACTAGTGGACACAAGCTGTAATGAGTTTCAGTGGCAGAATTTGGCTCAGATTAACTAACACTTTCAGCCAAAACAATGACTGAAATACTTACTTTTACAAGGAGCTGACAGAAGGCCTACCTGTCTAGCCAGTGCCTCACACTGGGAGCAGAGTCAGTGGGGAATTTTACCCAGTACCTGATTGCCTCCAGCTCCCCGGCATCACACATTGTCTTAGAAGTTTGCTCTACTTCAACCACTCCAGAGAGGCTGCTTCTCTACAGCTGCCAGGCCATGTCCAGTCCAGCTCAGATACCACTGAGGCTAAAATATGAATGATTAAGTTACGCAGACTGTGTACTTCCACAGTAAGACAGGCTGGATGGTCCAAAGGATTTTGACAGACAAAAATTTTAGTCTTTGCAATTACTGTCTTTAACAAAATAAGAAGTGTGGGAAGTTTTGGGTAAGATGTTTTATCTTGAACTAAATCAAGATTTTACCATGCTTACCATGTATAAATAGTATGCTAGTGCACTGCATTCGCTTACTGTAATTGATTTTCTGCATCAACATGAACAGAAAACATCTCAGGTAAAAAAAAAGCATAGCCACGTTTGGAAAAGTTTCTTTATCTACCAAGATATTGGCAGAACAATGGGGAAAAATGAAAAACACTGTTTGCTTGTATTCATACTTTAAGTAAGCTCAAACTCCACAGATTTATTCTTTGACAGATTCTTTGTTCCTAGAGCTGAGCAATTATTTCCTCTAATTCACTGTGGTTTTTTTGTTTGTTTGTTTGTTTTTTTAAAGAATGAGGTATTACATTAAAAATGCTGATTTGAATGATGGTCTCTAGGGATAGTTGAGATGGTTCTCTAAGTGGCTTGGCCTGGCCAGTTTCTGTGAAGGTATATATTTTGACATAGCTTCCTTAAGACACTGAAAATAGTATTTTTCTTTTAACACAATTCAAAAGCAGATTACAAAAATTCAGAAGCTGTTACTAAGTAGAAAATATATCCTCAAATCAGCTTGGTCCATGATTGCATTATCAATCTCATGATCTTAAAAATACTTGCAATGACAACCAAGTTTTCCCTCTTTTCCCACTTGACAAAAATTTTAAAATACTAATTAGCACAAGAAACCAGCTATTCATACTTTCAAAATAATCCAAACAACCATCAGAAAACTGTGGAAAGACTTGAAGCAAAACTCTGATATTCGGTGACTGATCTGTAAGTCAGAAAATTTCCTTCAGTGAATTAATACTGTTTCCTCTAATCATATTTGACTTGTCTTCTTGTAGCCTATGAGAATACTGCACTATTTAGGGTGCACAAACAGGCTGATCTGTCAGCACTAACTCCACAAAACAGAATTATGGTCTCCTTTTCAAATTGCCTGTATCATCTGGTTTTCTCAAAGAGAAATTAAGATATAGCTAATAGCAGCTTGGAGATTAAGCTATTGTGATTGAAAGTAAAGAACAAGTATTCATGTAATGGTCTTAGTGATCTGTGGGGCTGAATTTAGAAATTTAAGTTCTGCATTACAAGCAGATGAGAACTCTAAATAGAAAACAAAGACTGAAGTGGTGCATGAAAGCATCAAAATTTGACAAACTGATTCCCCCCCCCCAGTGATTATCAAATCCAAATTCTAGGCTGACAAGGCTAAACTTTCAACAAACTTCAGTCCTGTCTGGAAAAATAAGGTTTTCCCCACACAGATGATGCATTTTAAATTTGCTTTTAATAACACATTGAGACAGTACAGAAAAGATAAACATAGGCTTGCATTTCAGGCTGTAAATAGCTGCAAGAAGTAAACAATTGCCCAAACATGACATGGTCTTTGCAGTGCCAGCAGCTCAGTTTGTCTCGGAATGAGAAAGTATTAAGCAGCTTGAACAGAGTACGCAGAGTGTTTAAGTTTCCAGTGGTCTTAAATGTCATGCTGACCCTTATCCTCAAAAAAGAGCATCTCAGGCTGAAGGAGCTTAATTAGGGACTCTTCTGCTACTCTTCATTACAACTACAGCCAGACTTGGAAACAAAAAAATCTCATTTGAGTAAATGGGTACCATTAGACAGATGCCACGATCCTCTTTGTGAAATAAAATGCCATATTCTTTCACAAAGTTTTGCTAGCACAACATTAGGTAAGACCCCAATTATAAGTGAGGGAACGGTGTAGAACTGCAGCATGACCAGCTTTCACTTTAGTAACAAATCAGCTTAATTGTTAGCAACTAGAAAGGTTTCAATCTAAGCATAACACACACTATTACCTTCACTTTTTACAAGTATGTGCGAGCAACGGACTAAATGGCCATGAATAAAGTACACCCAATTAATCTGTGATATTTTAACTTGACAATTGACCTCTCAACTTCCTAAATTCAGACTGCAGAACTGGGAAAGGGGAATCTTTCTGCCACCTTGATTCACCTCATCAGAGGTTAAAAAGTAGCTCTGGAAGTAGTCTGGGTATTTCAGATTCACAAGGCAGTGAAAAACTAAGCAGGGTATGTGTTTTTATCTAAGAAGTCTTAAGATAATGTCTCTGTTTAAATAGGCTCCCATATTTACTAGAGCAGACTTTCAAGTGTAGACATTCTTTACAAGACAGTAAAGCTTCATCAGTAACACACTGTTAAAGTGGACCAATGGGGAGTTTAAACAGCAGTGTTTGCTTGTTTTGCTGCATACTTGCAGCAAAAATTAAAAAGAATTATTTTGAGCAGCGATCACCACAGACTTCAAGCATTGCCCCTGATCAATTACTGCTGAAATACAAAATACTTGAACTGTTCTGTCTCTGATTTTCCAAAGTGTTAGAGGAAGATCCATGGTAGACCAGGCTAGTCAGACCTCATGGTGTCAATAAGGGTAACCAGATATGGTACACTAAAATGTTCAAAGACACCTTGGGAATAGTGTTGTCCTCTTTTCTGCAATTACAAAGAATTATATGTGATATATGTATTTTCACCTGGTACAAGCGCAAGGGAAGGGACACAGGACACTGGACTTGTGACTGGATATATGTTGCTTACCAGCTGGTTGTAAAATACATCCCAGTTTCCTCCAGGGAAACAGTATGCCTCTGACCTTACTGTCCTTATTGCACTCTGCTACTGACATCCATAGAAACAGCAATCCTATGAAATAAAGTAGAAAAGACAGAAGATTTTTTCAGGAAAGAAAAATGAAGGTACTGGAACTATAAATAAATTTTAGTGTGCTTTATCACAATGTCTAATTTATCATCATCGGCTGCCCTCCTTTTTAAAACACTTGGAGGCCAACTAATTCCTGCCTTAAATCGACATGAATCAGAGAAGTCATGCCAGATACGAAATAGATTCCATGCAGACTTCTGAAGTGCAGGATACATTGTTGCTAAGGTTATCCTGAAGCCCAAAATTGAGTCCATCCATTTCTGACACAGCAGCAATCTGGAAAGAGAAATGCAGAGCAGGACAGTTCCCTTTTGGATGCAATAAGCTTTCTACTTTCATGAACTGTTTAGAAATAAACAGTTAGCATCATTTGTATATTTGACTGTATCTACTACATAAGTAGAAATACCTGTTTGCCCCACAAGGACAAAACAGAGTCGGCAAAAGGAGTTTTGCCTTGTAGTTGGTTTTTGGAAGGTTCACATAATCTGTGAACACTGGTTTAAAAAAAAATCTTTTAGCTTTATGTCAAAAATCACAAAATACAATGCACTTTGCTACTCTACAGATGTAACAGCAGATGAAGCTTCTAAGCAACAGTTAAGCCTTCCCACAGGGGACTTTAGGAAAAGCTTTTAATCATCTGTCTCAGATAAATTTTTCCTTAGCAAATCAGGATGAAATTATCTCAGAAGAGCTGCAATTCCTATGTTTCTACTGTTATAAGGCAAAGTTCCTAGCAGATAGGATTACATGACTCAGTGCATGAGAAATCCTCATTTTTATTTTTATTTTATTTTTAAAGCAAGCAACGCAGGAAAGAAAAGATACTGCCTTGCCATGCTTCAGACCTGGAGAAAATCATGACATCTTCCCTTTCCACCCTCATAATGGTATATTTACAGATGGATAAGCTGGATATGTTTCCAATTTTCAATTTTCCAATTTTCCAATCTTCAAAATACTCTAGAGTTTGACAACACAGGGTCATGCAGCCACTAGCCAAACAACATGGAGAAAAGAAGAAAGACAAGGACAGAGAAAGACACAAGTGGGCAAAGCATAATGTTGTTCTTCTCAGGTAAGAGGAGATGCCATCCAACTCTAGAACTAGCTCTCAAGTCACCTTGCACCAGGGCACTCCTCTTCAAGATGAGTCTTGGAAAACCAGCTGTGCAGGCAGGAAATGGTGCTGTATCCACTGCAGTGGTGGGAAGCAAAAGAACGTCATGCTACTGGGACATGAGAGCGAGGGAACACCACACTTTCTCGTGATACTGCCACAGTCCAACAAAATATGTTATCACAACACAGAAAGTGCAGAGGAAGTGTAAGAAGACTGAAGCACCTTGCCACTCATCAGTGAAAGGAAGCATGACACAAGCACATCCTTCCCTAGGCTCACTAGAGCTGCCATCCACACTTCATTGACACCACAGAGACCCCTGCTTGGAACAAAGTTCATGTTGTTGGGGATGAGAACCGTTTCTTTGTCTGCCAGACTTGTTCTGCTGACCCCCACATAGACACAACCCATCTTTGATGGCTGGTGCTACAAACTACCATGGAAGTTCAATACTCCTCTTCTTCCCACCACCTTCAATTTTTTCCCCACTGTTCAGTACTCCCTGCAGAGTCAGGCTAGGAGGCTACATAGACCCACAGCATATTCTCCTCTTTAGGCCAAATTTATCAGCCGACACACATCACTTGCACATGGCAGAAGTTACCAACAGCTATTTCCTTGCAAAGGTTAAAAAAAAAAAACCATGACCCAGCAAGCCCCACAAACTCACAAAGCCCTGTTAATAATAGTAAAGGATTCAATTCCTTCACCACTCTATGGGAGTTTTAAAAACTTGTTATGCAGACAGTGGACAAATAAGAAAGTAAATACAGCTAGAGAAAAAAAATCCAGTAATGAGAAATATGCCAAGCATACTAACAGTGCAAAGAAAAAAAATAAAAAATAAACAGATACTGTTATTCAGAACTGTGTACTACAACACTAGAGTGAAATCAAGTCCTCAATAGTTAACGCTATAATATTAAATAAATGGAATATAATCTTCCACAAAGATTTTTTGTAGCTAGGGTCACATTCCTCAGCCTAAGAGCTACACTATTCTTAATAAGAGCCAGAGAGCTGAGCTAGAATGCTCAAATTATGAATCAGATGAGGGCTGCTCCAAAAGTAATGCCTCCTATTTTATTACGTCAGCCCATGACCAACGTAACGCTTCACACTGTCCAAAATTTCTACTCTAGTATGTACACAATCACACAAGCCTTATTAATATGAAAATGATTCTGCACCACATATTCCGAAAGGCAATGAAAAGAGTAATTCTCATGCATGCAAACACACACAAGATACATAATCACCAACTTAAAAGGCGTATCCCAGCATGTGCATTCACAACTAAATACCAACATGTTCAACAGTTGGAGGTGCCTCTCTCCTAAGGAGAAATTAACCCAGTTGATAAGACCCTGCCTTTCCTCAGCTACCTTTCATGAAGCGGGCACAAAGATCTCACAAAACTCCATGTATTCAGAGACCACAGGCTGAAAATCATCACTATACACTTTAAATAAAAGTTTCATTGTTTTTTTTTCCTCTGCAAGGCACATTTGAATTAACAAAGTTCTTCAGAATCACACTTGGAATAAGTAGAAATAATCATCATCTCAGTTTTACTGATGGAGAACTCAAGTGCTAAATATTAACATGTGCACATTGATACCCATGCCAGAGAAAAAACAACAAAAGCTACAGGAGACTCAACTTTGGTGACAAACCTTTCTCAAAAAGAAAACAAAACAAAACAAAACAAGGAACAGAAGAACAGATAGAATACCTCAGGGGAAAGTGTCCAACATATTATTAATCACCTCTGCAGTCTCAGCCAAATTCTACAGTTGTTTTTTCAAAGTGTTTTATCATGACCTGGGCTGTCCAGTTCCAGTCTGACATTATTACAGAGGAGTCCCACACCACATACGCACACAGTAAACAACATGGGTCTTAATACATTGCACTTCTGTGCACAAAGCTCAACCAGCTAGTTTTGTACAAAATTTGAATTGTCTCCCAGCATGAGAGAAATTTAGCCAGAGCTGACATGCCTTGACCAGCAATATGATTTTGCTCTTGGGGTCTCCCTGTCACGTACGGAATTTTTCAACCCCATGGAATCCAAAGATGGCTGAAAACATCTCCCTTCTGACAGCCAGGAAGGGCATGACCTGTGTCTGCCCTGTTTACAGCAAAATCCATAGCATGTGAGACACCTTCGTAAGTGACAATCCCCTGATCATCACAGGACAGATCATGATGGGCAGGCAAGCTGCAACAGCTCATTCCAACTCCCAGCCCTTCAGGCTGCCTGCATCCATCTGAGCCAGCAATTCACACATCAACCCACTTCGTTTCTTTGAACTGACAGATCCATGGAATAGGGGCTCTTTTCAAGCCTATGGACATGAGACATGTGGTGCCCATGCAATGTCTCTCAAATATAAGAATATATAGAAAGGGCACTGATCTCAGCTGGAAACTGCCAGGATAGTGGCTTCTGCAACACAGCCAACTGTCATGCTGAACAGAGGTAATCTGCAGGTGTTTCTGTAATGACTGCCAGGGTTGAGCAGTGGGACTGATACCTTCTGTAGTGCCTTCTCAGGAGTTTCAGGCAAATTCATCTGCAGAGAAGCAGCAAGTATATAAATCAGCATCATTTTAATAAGCCTACTTCCTTAATCTGCAAATCAAATACATCTTCTGTCAGGTTTTTTGCTACTTTCTTAAAAAATGATGTAAACATTTATCTCCTCAGTAAGACGCCTCACAGAAAGCCTGAACTTTGAATAATACAATATTTACTGGCTCCAAATGCATGCTAATGCTTTTGCACTCCTTTGGGCACAACAGCCCAGAGGTTCAGATGTTAGCGAGATGTTGTTTTCCTTTTTCAACACCAAGCATTTTAAAGAAATAAAGTCTCTTCACAATGTATTTTTCAGACTGATGGATATAATACTTCAATTTTCCTAACGACATACTACATTAGACCTTACGGCAACAGCTTAAGGAAGAAACATTAGCAGTCTTAATTTTCAGTCAACTTAATGAGAGATAGCTTTACTGAGAAGAATCTATGATGACACTCTCAACAGCAAATTACTATGTCTATAAATCTCACTCTGGGCAGCAGTGGCTGGTGAATATTTAGGTTTGAGAGAACACTAAGATGGGAGGGAGCAGGAGGAATTTTTCCTGTTCTGGCCAGTAGCAATGACCTCCAAAATAAGAGTCACAGCCGCATCTCATCTAGATGAGGACAGTTTCTAGTACAAGTTTATCTTGAACTCATCCATTCAAGATATCAAGGCTAAAGCCATCAGTTTTCCTTCAAAGGAAAACTGAAACATTTCCCCATCCTCCAAACAGACCACAGGTTGCAGTCCTCACTTGGAAGTATCACTGTGCCTTAAGGGCACTGACCTTACACGCAACTGCTATTCTATAATATCTAAGACGATAAAAGTCAGGCTTTCTTCTCCCCCAAATTAACAGTGGGAAGGTTTTGTGGTTGAGCCTCAGGCTTATTTCAACGTGAGAGATGGACTTTGGCATATTCTGTCAATAAACAGAGCAAGTAGTTGCCACAGAGTGACCCTCCCATAATAAAAATAAGGTTTCCTGGACGTGTTCAGGGAGAAGGGAAAATAAGCTCATGTACCGGCTACTGCAAAGCCTTCTCCCTCCTGACACATGGACTCAAACACATCAAATCTCTACAGATCAATTAAAAAACAGAACAATTAAGGGCAAAGGAAAAAAAATACTCCTTCAATTTATAAGCAGGTCTGTAAGAAGAAAGAACAACATCACAATTTGTAGCAATACCTGTCGCAGGTATCTGGGTGCATCTTACCACTTTTATTATCACACGCTCCAGGCAAAAGGCTTTATTTGTAGAAAGAGTTTTGCTCATACCTTACAGGCACTCAATGCACAGAATGTTATTTCCCCCACTTTTGCTGGAATCATAAAGTCAAAAATCAGCAAAGGTTACAAGGACAACTCCTAGTACTTCAACATTGTCTTCCTTTATATATGCCATTTCTTACTATCACAAATCAGAGTTGTTTTCTCTGTCACGCTCAGAGCACAGAGTAATTCCCCTTAATATAATTCTTTTCCTGACAGTCATTTTTGCTTTTCTGTCCACTGTTACAGAACTTGCTTTGAATATTGACACATCCATTTTCTTGCCAGCTTTCTGACAGCATGAGAACACACCATCCAGCCGGCCCATAATCATTGTTTCACATTAGCAAAATTACGTTATCAAAGCACACTGGTAGCAGTATTAGATTTACACACTCGTTTCAGCCTCCAGAGAAAAATGCCTGTGTTTTATCCTCTACAGAACTTGTTACTATTCCTGTAGCAGTTTAGGTAGAGCATATCTGCATATCCACTAACTGGCTGCCCTCCACAGCTGTCAGTGAGGCCTCAAAATACCTGCTGAGGCACCTAGCAAATGCAACCTGTGTCATCACTGGACAACTGCAAAATTGGCACAACTTGCCCAACATCAGATACAAACTGCAGCAAGGCCGTATTTTTCATCCCAATCAGCTGCTGTCTTCTGTAAGAAGGCAGTAGACTGTTCTCGTTCCTGTGGAACACTCTCTGTTCCCCTCTTGCTGTTTTAGGGACAGCTTCAGAACTCCCTCTTACCCAAAGGAAGAAAAAGCCAAGTTTTGTAAAGTTACCTTCAAATTATTTCAGCTTGTTCTCTCCATGGCTTGCTTTATTACTTGGATTTCTGGCATCTTTTTTCATTAAAAAAAGAAAAAGAGAATGTTTTTAAATATGAGCTACATTAGGTTCTTGTGCTTCCAAGCACCAACACACACATTAAGAAACTGATAAATCATCGATAAAAGGAATTGCACATGGTCTTCAAGGTGATATCTTGCAAGATGACCTGAGAAAAAGCATTAGTTCTGGAAAACATATCATCAGTTGGTTTCCAGTATCTCAATTGATGCAGTAATTGTCACAGCATCTACCATGCTCATTCCCATATGGCAGATATTTGACTTACAATGCAAAAGCCAAGAGGAATCTGACAGCTATCCAAGAACATGGACTGTCCTCTTCTCTACTTGCTCAATTAAAATTGAGAAGTTGTTAGTGATTCAATGCATCTTTGCTGACAGTTCTTGCTCCTAGTAACTATTTTCCCTCTGAGACACAAATGCACATTGTACCCAGCTCCGGCCAAAGCTGATACATGACTTTATCAGATATCTACTATATCAGCTTGCACCTTTCGCCTTACCACAGTAGCAGCTACCTTTCAACACCTGTCCCTACCTTACTAATCTCAGCTAGAGATCTCTCTAACAGCACAGGAACAGAGGTCAACATATACATTTTCCAGTATATTTCACTTTATTTTTCTACATCAGCAGATGCACTGAAGAGCATCCCTCAAATATGTGTCAAGACCTGGAGCTTTGGATGCAGAGAATCCACAGCTGCATCACTGCTTATGTTAGGCCTGGCTCCAGTGGTTAGACAGAGGCACAGTCAGATAGTTCTGCTCTGATCCCTTTGCCCTGGTGAAACATCCCAGCTACTGAAATGAGAAGCATAAAGGGCAAGTCTAAGACAACTCAATTCAGCAGAAGGAGGCTCATTTGTCAGGAAGAACTGGGGATGAGAAGCAAGCCTGCAGCAGGACCGGAGCACATCTTGCCACACCACCCAGTTTACAAACAATACTGATCCAATGCCTAATGTAACTTGTAATGGAAGGAAGAAGAGAAGAAAAAAAGCTGATTGCAGGCCACCACAGTTAGTACATGATGCAGTCACATTAAATCCTCAAGTGTCACTTTCCCTAGGACAAGGAAAGTACACATTCTAGAGTTTCCAAGTCTTGTTCAAAGAAAATTGCCTCATACGGATGCTAAGCATGACAACGGGAAGTCCTGAAAGATCCAATTTAACAGCAGAAGCAGCCCAACAAGTTATCCTCTTTATAGTGTTCGGAAGATTTAAATATAAGATCTGTTCACTTCATTCCCTGTAGAATGTTACTAGCAGCCGTGGAATTTTTTTTCCTGTGGGAAAAACTGCAGTTAGGGAAAAAAATAAAATTCAATGAAAGGAAAAATCTTTCTAGGGAATTGGTTATGCTTAAGAGCCCATCAGCAATCACTCCAGCTCACAATTAAAGAAGTACAACTGTTTCCATGCTAAGATGCGTCCACAGGAGATTACAGTTCAGTTGCTTTGCTTGACTGCTGCAAGACTTCCATGAAGGATTAAAAAAGAACTTGGGAGTACTGAGTCTGAAAACTGTGATTTGGAACCACAAATCAAAGATTTGAACATGGAGGAAGTTGCTCAAGTTCACTGTTTCGTAGCAGACAATTTTTTTTTTTTTTAAACTTACCAGGCAACTCTTCTTCCCAATCCCCTAACACAAAGAGACACGAAATCCACCTCCCACATAGATGCACTGTATTAAGGATAACTGTATAGGGGAAAGAACTTATTTCAGACGGATTTGATTTTCCTGTGAAAATAGCCTGATGCTATTTTTTCCCATAGCTGTTATTCAAC